>NC_133660.1:89523284-89612725 GCF_037893015.1 Macrotis lagotis
TTGCAAAAACTAAAAAAAAAAATGGGTGTCTTGGGAGCAGGTACGTAGATAAAGCACTGGTCCTGAAGTCAGGAGGATCTGAGTTCAAATTTGACTTCAGACACTTATTAATTGCCTAGCTTTATGACTGGACAAGTCACTCAAACCACATTGACTTAAATAAATAAACTTAAAAAAGAATGGGTGTCTTGATTTGCTTTCTAGGTATGTGATGATAAAAGAAGTCACATCATCCCTCAGAGTCTACATTACCTCACCTGGGCGAAAAGGGGGGGGTATAATTATTCTACCTCTCTCCCAAGATTGTAGTAAGAAAGATTAGTTTCTATATAAAAAGGTGAATTATTACTAATTTCCATTATATATTAGATTAGATTCCATTAGATACTGTATGCAACAGAGAAGTGATTTTGCCTAAAAACTGTAGAAGGGTTTTGTAGCTTTCACGTTTTTAGTAGCATCTACAATATAACTCCCTGGATGAATGTTTACTTCTTTGAAGTAGTTCATAATCTGATGGGGAGGGGGGAAGATGAGATAAGGCCTCTTGAAATAAAATGGGAAAACACCAGCTCATTTCTTTATAAGCATATGTTTAGTTAACCATTGGAAAAAAGGCAATTACTAGCTTTTTCCAATAATAGGCCAATATTAATAAGAGTTCTCCTGCTTCCTACCTCCACCCCATCTCTTTCTTTGAATGAGTTGTAAATAACCAGCAGGTTATTCCCACAACTAGCAGAAAGAAGTGCATATGAATTATTTATAGAGCCTGGAATAAATTTAGATTCCTTCCAACAGTCTTTGAATTTTGCAGTCAAGAAACAATCTTTCAATAATTCAGATGTCATCAGAGAGGAAAGAACAATCTTGGGAAAACATCAAAGCAAACCAATTTATATTAGTGAGAAATAAGCTATGCAAGGACAAGACAAAGTTATGTTAAGTAAGTATTTACATTAAATCTTTTAGATGATTAAGCTGTGAGCCACAAAAAAAAAAAAAACACTTCCTTTAATCTGGTTCCACAGAGAATGATGAAACATTTGCTTCAAGTACTTTTTTAGGAATCTTTTACCTTAAAAATGTTTTTTAGGTTAGACTTTTAGGCAAGGGAAAGAAAATCATTCCGGTATGGGTTTTGTAATGCTTTGACTAAGCTTTTGATCATCTGGATTACAAAAGAGTTTTGTCAAATATACATAATAAATTACTTTAATAATGACATCTATGCTTATTTTAACACTTCCCTTTATTTTTTATTGATCTTCTACTCTTTAAAAATGACTCCCTTTATTGATAACCTTATTTCCATTATATCCTTATTTCCATTTTGCAATTCTCTCAATTTACACACTAAATATCTGAGCATCTTCTTTGTCTGCTTCCCCATATCTAGTCAGGCATGAAGTCCTATAGATTCTTTTTATCAATATAACTGTAACCTAATCTTTTTTTTTAATTCTTGGGGAACAGTTGAAGCTTTTATTACTTTGTTGAGGATACTCAAAAGTCACAAATGAAACACTATCTCTTAACACATCCTTTGTGTTCCCTATGGCTCACTGATCAAATAAGTGAGCTAAGACAAATCAGTCCCAAACCCCCCACATTTGCCTGAAAAAGTTCTTTTTAAAAATTTTGTTGTTGTTTTGGCTATCACTACAGGTTCTATATGCATCTGACTACCTATGATCAACAAAATGAAATTTAGTGAGGATAAAAAAAAAACAATCCCTGTATTTGGAATAAAAAAATCAATTCCACCAATTCAGAATGATGGCAGACCTGGTTTGACATTTCATACCATGGACCACTAGGTTAATATGAGTCAACAATGTTTGTATTTGAAAGATTCACATAATATTCTGTTACACTAATAGAAGTAAAGGATTTGAGTTATAACTTTTCTTTTTACACTTCCTCTTGGTTATGCCATGGCATATCTAAAAAAGGAAGATCAAGAAGCAAGTGAAAATTGACATTTATATATAAAGTACAGTGAAAAGAACTGGGAATATGTAGTCAGGAGAATAGGAGACATAACAGAATAGATAGTAGCTAACTCCAAATATATAATATGATGGTTTTGTCCAATTTCTTCATTTTATAAATGGATAAACTGAGTCCCAGCGAGTTTGACTAGATTACATCCATAAAAATACTCAGAAGTGAGACTTGGGAGAAGGGACAAGGAAAATGCAAATATTATGGGCACATTTGACTTCATTCTCCAAGTCAAAAATCCCTAGAAATTCAAGCTAAAAGAGGCCTTAGGGATATTATACTCAAACCCTGATTTTACCAATAAGAAAGTCAAGGCCAGGCGAGAGGAAACTATTCACCAAATATCAAAGAGAGAGAGATTGACAGATCTAGGCTAGAAACCAGTGAATAGTTTTATTTCCTTGCAAATTGCCTTGCAAAGTAATAAAATATGTTCTCTGAAATTGTGACTACATTTATTTTAAATCATAGAAGAAAAAAGGATTTGTCATTGTTTTTAACCTTTTAAGCATTTTATTTTAATTCTAAGTTCAAAGCCCAAAATGCAAATTTGCTTCCTTAATGAACCTAAGTGATGCTAAATTTTCACTTATACTTCTCTTTGAAATTAATCTCCTTGTCTAAGTCATGCATTCCAAATTGTTGCTAGGGAGTTAAGAGGGGTGAAACAGTAGTAGCTTATCCTATTATTTAGGCAGTGGGGTGGATTATTGACTATTTCAACAACCCTTGAATTGTTTCAAATAAATTCAAGGAGGGTTCATATTAAATCCAAATGTATTGAATTACTTTGACTGTCAATTTTTTAAAAATGTAGTCTTCGAAAGTACTTTTAAAATGATTAGCATATTTTTTCTTCATTATTAAAAATATATTATGTAAAATATGGCATAACTAGTATTCTACACTAGAATTATAGAACACTGTAATAGAATATAAAGTGAATCATATTTTGGGCTAAGATTCATTACATCATAGTATACCAATTATAATTATACCATAGTCATGGTAGGGTGGAAAAAACTTGATCAAAATCTCAATTTATGCCTTGACTCTTAAACTTGCTAGCTGTGCCTCTTTTAGCAAGGTTTTTTTTTGCAAGGCAAATGGGGTTAAGTGGCTTGCCCAAGGCCACACAGCTAGGTAATTATTAAGTGTCTGAGACTGGATTTGAACTCAGGTATTCCTGACTCCAGGGCCAGTGCTTTATCCACTATGCTACCTAGCTGCCCTGGCAAGTTGTTTTAACTTTTGGGGTTTCAGTTTTCTCATCTGCCAACACAATGATACTTGTTTGGTTTATCAAGGGTGTTTTCATAGAAATTCTGTATGCATTTAAGACCCTTCACAAACTGATACCATTCCAACTTTGGAGACATTACTCTCCATATAATATACATTTCATATAATATACATTCCAGAAAAAGTGAGCTTCTATCTGTACCTTGAACTAATTCTTTTGTTCTCACCACCATATATATTTTTACAGTTTGTCCATGATACCTCAAATACACTTCTTTTTTTTTCCATCTTACTTCTTGAATCCTTCTCTTCTTTTGAGGATCATCTCATCTGTGAAGCTTCTCTGATATCCCCCATATTAAAATGTTCTTTCCTCCTCAAATTCTCCAAGAGCACCTAAAACACTTATACTCTAATTTTAATATTATTCTTTATATAATACCCCCTATCAAAATTTAAACTTCTTGAGGTCAAGGGAAAATTCATTGTTTCATTTCTATATACTCAGTACCTTATAGTGCATTAAATATGATATAGGTGTTTAATAAATTCTGTTGAAACGTTGAAAGCATAGACTGAGGAATTATTTAGTGTCTGCCATCAAAAGATCAAACTTCTCTGAATTGAAAAAGAGATCAACGAAAAAGAAAAATGACCTATATAAAAATATCTATAGCAATTCTTCTTGCTTTGGAAAGGAATTGAAAACTGAGGAAATTCCCATCATTTGAGAAATGACTGAATAAGTAAAAGTAATAAGTAAAAGACTATGATGTTCCACCCAAATTGAATTACTTACTCAATGCCATACTAATCAAACTACCAAATAAACATTTTACTGAGCTAGAATAAATAGTAACACAAGTCCTCTAGAGCAACAAAAGTTCAAGAACAGCAAGGAAACTGATGGAAAAAAAAGATTGTAAAAGGAAGGTGGCCTAGCTCTACCAGATCCGAAACTATACTATGTAGCAGCAGTCATCAAAACTGCCTGGTACTGGTTAGGAAATTCTATTATTCTCTTATTCTTTTTTTCATAAGTTCTATTGCTATTCTTGAACTTTTGTTGCTCTAGAAAAAGTGGAAATGATCAATGTTGGAGAGGTTGTGAGAAGATTGGGACATTGATGCATTGCTGGTAGAGTTGTGAGCAGATGCAGCCTTTCTGGAGAGCAATATGGTACTATGCCCAAAGAGCAATAAATATGGTCATACCTTTTGACCCAGCAATTCCACTTCTAAGTTTATATCCAGTAGAAATTATAAAAAATGGGAAAAGTCCCACATGTTCCAAAATATTCATAGCCATTCTTTTTGTAGTGGCAAAGAATTGGAAATTGAGGGGATACCCATCAATTAGGGAATGTGTAAAATAGTTATGGTACATGAATATTTGGGAATATTATAAATGGGTGGACTCTAGAGAAGCATGGAATGACTTATAGGATCTGATGCTGAGTGAAGGGAGCAGAACCAAGTCACATTAACAATAACATTGTGTGATGACCAACCGTGATGGAAGGGGTTCCTCTCAGCACTTCAGAGAACTAGGACAACCCTTTTAGACCAGTTATGGACAATGCTGTCCCCATCCAGAGGAAGAAAACCAAAACAAAACAAAGAAATCCTTCAGAATCTGATGAACATAACATTTACTTTAATATATATATATATATATGTATGTATATATATATATATATATATATATATATAATGTATTTCTTTCCCTTAATCCTAATTCCTCATCCTGAAAATGACTTATACATAAACATGCTTAACACAAATGTGTATATACAATATTGACCTGTTTGTCACTGAGGGGAGGTGGATAGGAAGACAGGGTAGAAGGACAACTATAATTTAAAAATATACATAGGAATTTGGATGAATGTTGAAAAACTTTTATAATATGTATTTGGAAAAATGAAAAAACAATAAAAAAGGAATTATAAAAGATTATGATGGAATATTATTTTCTAATAAGAAATAATGAAGATGACTTCAGAGGAAAAAAATTCTTTAGTGAGGTTTTGTAATTGTTTTTCCATTTGGCTGATTATGTTTTAAGGGGTTGCTTCCTTCAGTATTTTCTATGCCTCTTTTACCGGGATAATAATCCTGTTTTCATCATTTTCTTGCATTGATCTCATTTATTTCCTTATTTTTCCTCTATCATTCTTATTTGACTTATTTTTTTCTTTTTCTTTTTATATATTTCTTTTGAAAGTTATGTCCAATATTCATTTTATCCTTGAGTCTTTGTAGATAATTTCATATCATTATCTTTGAGCATATGCTGGGAGGTTGTTTCCAGAAAATAAAAAAAAGATAGAGGAGACTTGTTCTTATTCACAAAGAAGAAGCATATTATCTCCAGTAATATTCAATAATATTCTCTAAGCCTTTTTTTCATCAAGTGTAAAGTGGCAATAATATTTATGCTACTTATAGCAATTTTGTGAGGAAATAAGCTTATAAACATTAAAACACTCTGTTAATAATAATAATAATAATAATAATAATCCTTGCAACTGCAATGTAGTTGAAATATATAATTAATTGCATTGTAAATAATGTAAAAAGATCTCTAAAGTTGTTAAGGGATGGTAGAATACTGGAAAAGAGTCCAACTGAAGTAAAAAGTGAGTGAGAAAGATCATGTGAATTGCAGTGAGAACTCATGAAAAATCTACTTCCTCCGAAGGTCAGGGTCTTGAACTGAATTATAATTAACTGCTGAAGTAGAAGTACTGATGATATTAGAGACAATATAAAAGTCAGGTAGTAGAGTTCTCAAGCTCCCTTTTGCATTCAAACTGTGAAACATTAATTATTATTTTCACCTGGTCCCAAGAATTGGGTGAAGGAAGATGAGCTGCCTTAAATCCATTAAAATCTAAACATATAATCATGACTTTCTCTGTGTACCTATGTCTGAATCTGTCTTTGTTTCTCTGTCTCTGACTTGATCATTCTATCTCAGTCTCTCTGACTAGAGCTCTATCTCTGTCTGTTTCTATCTCTTTGTCTTGGGGGGAAATGGGGAGAAAACAGTATTTTGTACAAACGGTTCTTGCTTTATAAGATCAGTAAATCCCTTTATTAAAAAAAGCTTAATATACTTACTGCTTCTTAATGTGAAGCACACTACTCAGGAATGAGAAATAGACACCTTTTAGCCTTGGAATCCAAGGTAGTAACCACTCTCAGTGTCTGCAATTTGGGGAAGTGAACTCAGAGAATTGTTATACCTACAGTGGAAAAGGACAAGACACACTTAAAATAATAATAGACTTTCAAGAATCAGGACACTAGAATACCTTTTGCCCAGTAAAAAAATCAAATCAAGTAATTTCAAATAATGAAATATTTTCTTTATGTGTCATTGGCATATTCTAAAGTGTGCTTTTGTTTTATGTCTTTTTTTCTTAAAAATTGAACTTCTATTTTTTTTAGTCTCTTGGATTAAACTTTATTCAATATCTAATTTGTCTTTTCCTGACATGCAAAAAGAAATTCCTATTTTAATAAAATTTCAAGAAATTATTATAGAATAAAGATTATTCAGGGGAAAAGAATTAGAATAAGTGAAGAAGTTTGTTATGTTTCCTTGTCAGTCTCTTTCAGAAACCTTACTTATTATTCTTGTGATTGTGGTACTTCAATTTGAAGTTAATTTTTATTAAATATTTATATAGTGATTGGTTTACAAATGCATTCATATGCTTTATTTAGTAACCTTCACAAAAATTTTATGTAGCTTCTGTAGTAATGAAAAAAATAAAAAATACCTATGTTAGATGACAAAATTTATTTATTTTATCTAGATTCAAAGTATACTACAATCAAAAAGGAAAATACTTATGAATATTTTATTTATAGGTGGGTCAAGGTTTATAAGGTTTAAACAATTGCTCTAGTATAATATCACCTTGGAATATTATATGAAGTCTTCTTGGAATAAATGTCTATACAAGTAAAAATCAAACAAACAAATCCCCATTCTCATCCTGTTCTTTTCTGTACCCATACTCTTGCTAATAATGATCCTCATCCCTGTAATAGACTCATATTCTTCTTTCCTTCAATTCCAACCCTAAATATCACTTATTCATTAGCTTCTATGAGACCCTTGACTGAAATGTATGTTTCAATCAAATTTCTCAAACATGCCAAATGATCCCTCCTTGTAGCATTTTGACTTTCATTATAGTTCTGTCCATGTGTCTTATCTGCCCTAATAAATTGTGTATTGCTTTAACCCAGGGGCCTACATGTAATATCTTCCTTACACTCAGTCTCAATTAATGTTTAACATCCTAAATTAATGTTTCACTTCCTATTCAGTCTGAAATAAAAAGGAGCAGAACTGAAGTAGGACAAAAACAAAAGTACAGTGCATTGTAAATATTTATGGTGATGGAATCTCAAATACTAATACCTTCTATTATCTTAAAATTTTCTTTCTATATAAATGGAAACAACTTTCAGAAATTAAAAAAATAGTTTCTTAAATATGAGTGTAATTACTCTGATTTATTAAGGCAAAGAAATTATTCCATTTTATGGATTTAATATCAATCAGTCATTGAACAGAATTTATTGAGTACTTACCATAAATACTGAACTATATGACATGCTTCCTTGGCAAATAAAAACTTTAGGATATGTATAATTCATATTAGAATTAAAACAAGCAGAGAAAAAAATCAGTGTAAGGATAGAGGTCAAATGTAGCATCAAGTGTGATTCATTATTAGCTTAATTCACCCAGATATTTTCAAATTTAATTCACATAGTGAATCATATATTCCACTAATGATGCTCAAAATATATTCCCTGACTTCCTAGTCTCAGTTTCTTTGACAATCTTCTCTTTTTCCCCTTCTGTCCCCTATTTTCCATTCCGTTATTGCCCATTTATATCCTTTTAGATTGAACTTAAATGTCCCCATGAATTCTCCCTGAATGCCCTCAGATATAAAGGGTTTGTTTCTTATTTAATCTAATAGTACTTAATTGTCTATCTAGGCAACTAGGTGTCTTAGAGGAGAAAATACTGGACCCGGAGGCAGGAATACCTGAAGTTAAATCTTACCTTAGATACTTACTATCTGTATGACTCCAGACAAATAAATTAACTTCTGTTTGCCTTAATCCATTGAAGTATAAGATGACACACCACTCAAGTATCTTTGCAAAGAAAACTCCATGGACAGCACTGACATGTTGTGATCTACAGATTCATGAAGAGTTCGACAGAATTAAACAATATTCCACCTAGGCACTAATCATATGTGAATTCCTTATTTAATGCTTATGTGTACACACCATCATTTCTACAAGATGTGATGAGAACAAGGACTGTGTAATTTTGTTTTGTTATTGTTTTTTAAGTTTCTTTCTTACCTTCCTCCCTTAATATAAATCAAGTACTAAGTCCATTCCCCAAGAATGTAAATGTAATTTAAAAAACTAAAAAATGGAACCCCTACTTCAAGGGATTTGTCTTTGAATATAAACTGGATAAATGGGAGCCTGAAAATTGGAGCAAGTTGGAAAACTCCAAAGAGTTGAGTGAAGTGAGAATGAATGTCCTGAATATTTCCTAAAATTTTGGTCCTAGAGAGGAATTCATCAATAATACTAAATAAATCTCAGATGTAAGTTCTGTTTAGGTATTAAAATTAATCTTCTTTTAAATATCTTCCCTCTTTTCTATAGAAATATCTGATTCTAAATTCTTAGAATTTAGAATTAGAATATGCTATAAAGTATAGTAAATTCTTAATTCATATTTATTAGCTAATTTCTTTTGAGCGGGCAATGGTGAACAGTTTCTTTTGGCAAAAGTGAAACTCCTAATATTTGTTTGCAAGGATCCTGGAAACAATGAATCATTGATTGTATCAAGGGGAGACTAGAAACCTGAAGAAAAGTGAAAAAATGAGCAAGGGCACAGATGTTTCTAGAGTTCTTTTGCAAAGGAATGAAAAACTTAATTTTTGTGCAAGTGGGAAAAAAGAGAATGAGCTCATGAGAAGCTGCTAGCATAACCACTGCTATTTGCACCACTGCTTCTACTTCAATTATGAAACCAAACCTTAATAGGAGTGCCACACAAGACTGCACTGAGAAAGGGAAGAGATGACAGATGGTTGAATCTGCCATGAATGACAGCAGGAAGGCTTACTGCTCTTTCCTTCTTATTCTCTCTTTTGCCTTCCAGGGAGAAGAGGATGAATTCTCTTTCAACACATTTAGATTCTTTAAAGTTATATTTCTATCTAATTAACTTTGAATGCCAGAAAAAAATTGTGGTCAATCATAGTTGCTTCTGATTTCTGAGTTTTATTATTCAGAATAGAAAACTGAGAGAAAGAGAAATGAAAGAGACAGATAGGCACACAGACAGAAAAAGGGGCAAAGGGATTCAAAAACACAGAGAAAAAAGATTGAGTGACACCTGTTACCTAAGGGAAATTGATAGTACAGGAGCTTAGAAGCTATTTGAGAGATGATCTTATATTTTTAATGTTATTTTACTTTTTCAAATCCATGAAAAATAGTTTTTAACATTCATGTTTTGTAAAATTTTGAGTTTCACATTTTTTTAACCTCCATACCTTGACTACCCCCTTTCCATGACAAGAAATAATCTGATATAGGTTATATAAGTACAATTATGTTTAACATATTTCCATATTATTGTGTTGTGAAAGAAGAATCAGAACTAAAGGAAAAAAAAAGCATGAATAACAGAAATAAACAAACAAAAAACAAGATTTACAAAGTGAAAATTTGGTCTGCATTCAATCATCATAGTTTTTTCTTTGGATATGAGTGACATTTTCCACCTCAAGTCTTTTAGAATTGTCATTACTCACTAAATTACTGAGAGGAAGTAAGTACATTATGCTTAATCATCATACAATGTTGCTATTAATGTGCACAATATTCTCCTGGCTCTGCTCCCATCACTCAGCAAAACTTCATGAAAGTCTTTCCAAGTTTTTTGAAATCCCCCATTTATTTCTTACAAACCAATAGTGTTCCATAACAATCATTTACCACAGCTTGTTCAGTCATTCCATAATTGACGGACATTCCCTCAATTTCCTGTTCTTTTCCACTACAAAAATGAAGTGCTATAAATATTTTTGTACACATAGGACTTTTTCTGTTCAATGTGATATCTTTGAGATACAAACCTAGTAGTGGTATGACTAGATCAAAAGGTACGAACAGCTCCATTGTCCTTTGAACATAATTGCAAATTGTTCTTGAGAATGATTGGATCCATTCCTACCTCCACCAACAGGTGCATTAGTGCCTCAGTTTTCCCATATTCTCTCCAGCAATGATCATTATTCTATTTTTTCAGTTTAGCCAATCTGTGAGGAATTGCCTCAGAACTGTTTTTATTTGCATTTCTCTAGATAAAAACTGATTCTTTGGTTAAAAAAACTGTTGGGAAAACTGGAAAATAGTCTGACAGAAACTAAGCATAGATCAACATCTCACACCCTATAAAAAATATCAGATCAAAATGGGTGTAGGATTTAGATATAAAAGGTAATATTAAAACTATTGAATAATAGTGGTGATAATGGGCATCCTTGTTTTACTCTGGTCTCATTGGGAATTCTAGTTTTATCCTGTCAGATCTCTGGAAAGGGAAGCAGTTTATGACCAAAGAAGAAGTAGAGAACATAATAAAAAAAAAAACTGGATAATTTTGATTACATTAAATTACAAAGGTTTTCCCCAAACAAATCCCCACTAAAAGAGGTTACAAGAAATGCATCAAGTTGGGAAATAATTTTTGCAACTAGTGTTTTTGACAAATGATTCATTTCTAAAATATATAGATTATGGTCAATTTATGAAAAAATAAGTAACTCTTCAATTGATATATATGATCAAAAGATATGGAAAGGCAATTCTTGGAAAAAAGAAAATGAACCTATCTAGAGTCATACAAAAACTGCTGTAAATCATTATTCATTAAAAAAATGTAAATTAAAGTATCTCTGAAGTACCACCTCAAACATCTCACACCCTATATAACTGGAAAGGAAAATGATCAATGCTGTAGGTAATGTGGGAAAACTGGGAATCTAATGTATTATTGGTGGAGCATTGAACTGATTCAACCTTTGTGGAGACCAATTTGGAATTATGCCCAAAGGCAATAAAAATATGCATATCTTTTGATCCAAAAATACTACAATTGGGATTTGAAAAAAATGATATTGAGTGAAATAAACAGAAACAGAAAAATAATATAAACATTAACAAAAACATGGGTCATGGACCACCATAATGGACTTTTTCATTTCAGTAGCACAATAATCAAGACAGTTGTAAAAGATTTGTGATGGAAAATACCGCCCATATCCAGAGAAGAAACTGTGGAGTTTGAATGAAGACCAAAGCTTTTTATCTTCAGTTTTGTAAAAAAAGTTTTCTTATGTCTCTCTCTTTTCTCTGTAATGTTTTCTTTCTTCCTTTTGGTTCTGATTCTTCTCTCCTATCATGTTCAGTATCAATCTATGTTTAGTACAATTATAAATATAAGGCTTATATAGATTCCTTTCTGTCAGGGGAAGGGGGCAGGGAAGGGAGGTCAGGCGAAACATTGTAAAACTCAAAACCTTGAAAAAAATGATTGGTAAAAACTTCCATTATCTATATCTATATCTATCTATCTATCTATCTATCTATCTATCTATCTATCTATCTATCTATAGTTGGACAAACAAATAAATAAGAATATTTAAAATAGAATAAAATAACATAAGAAAAATTGTATTTCTCTAATTATTTATGATTTAAAGCATTTTTTCATATGACTATAGATAGTTTTAATTTCTTCATCTGAAAACCGTCTGTTCATATACTTTAACCAGTTATCTTTAGGAAAAGACTTGTATTCTTTTAAATGTAATTCAGTTCTCTAAATATTTTAGACATCAGTCATTTCTCAGAAGCAATAACTATAAAAATAGTGTCCTGTCTTTCCTCATCTCTTCTAATCTTGGTGACATTGGTTTTATTTGTGCAAAAGCATTTTTAATGTAATAAAGATTATACATTTGCATTTTATAAAGTTCTCTGTCTTTTGTGTGGTGATAAATTCCTCCCCTCTCCAGAGTGGCACCTTTTATTTTTAAATTCTGTGCCCATTTTGACCTTATTTTGGTATTGGTATGAGATATGGGTCTATGTCTAGTTTCTACTTTACTGTTTTCCAGTTTTTTTCAGCAGGTTTTGTAAAATCTTATAGCAAAACCTATTGTCTTTAAGTTTATCAAACACTAGATTACTATAGTGATTTACTATTTCTCTTAGCCAATACCATACAGTTTGGATGACTGTCACATTATAATATACTTTTAGATCTGGTATGACTACGCCTCCTTCCATTGCAATATTTTTCATTACTTTCCTTGATATTCTTGATCTTTTGTTCTCCATATGAATTATTTTACAATTTTTTCTAGCTGTACAGATTTTTGGTAGTCTGATTGGCATGTTTGAACAATTTAATTTAGACAGAATTTGTGATTTTTATTATATGTTGGTTCTAGCCATAAGCAATGGACATTTTTCTAATTATCTAAATCTGATTTGATTCATGTGAAAAATATTTTGCAATTGTGTTAACATAGTGTGTCTTGGCAGGTAGACTCCCAAGAATTTAATGCTTTCTACAATTACTTTAAATGGAATTTTTCTTTCTATCCCTTGCTGTTGATATTTGTTGGTAGTAAGTAGAAAATGCTGATGTTCAGTCTGGGTCTATTTCATATCCTGGTACTGTACTAATATTGTTAATTATTTCAATATGGTTTTTCAGCTGATTTTTTAGCCTTCTCTAAGCATAGCATGATATCATCTACAAAGAGTGAGAGTTTTGTTTCCTCATTGCTCATTCAAATTCTTTCAATTTCTTTTTTCTTTTCTTATTGTTAAAGATAACGTTTCTAATAAATTATTGAATAATAGTGGTGATAATGGGCATCTTTGTTTCACCCCTAATTGTATTGGGAATTCTAATGTATCCCTATTATATTATTCTAGTTGATGATTTTAAATAGATGCTGCTTTTTTTTTCCCAGTACAAGCCTTTTTTCATGCTTTAATTAATTTTTATATCATCAGATGAAAAGGTGAACCCTGGGTACAAAAGAAGATGGTGTATAAATGGAAGTGAACACAAAGCAGTTTATTGAACAATGGAATGATAGACTGGGTCCAAGCAAACTCCAACAGTGGGTAGTGGGGAGAGCAAATCTTTTTTATAGGGTATTGGATATAGGAGGTAGGGTAATATGGTTTCTCTAGGGATTGGGAGCTGTTACGGTGTCCATGGAGGATGTGTTTTGTTTCAGGGTTCACTTGGGTGAGATTGTGCATTGTTTGGAGTTTCTATGGAAGTTAGGATTGCTATAATTAGGAAAGTATAATCAATGGGATGCTAATGGGCAAGAATGAAATTCAGGTCTGGATGCAACAATGTCCACATCTTCTGTCAAAGTATACTGTAACAGGGATACTATTCTAGAGAGTTACAAGTTATCACCTTCCTGTGTAGGGGATGTAAACAATTTAGCCTGTTTCTTCACTTCCTTTTTACCTTTTTATGCATCTCTTGGGTCTGCTATATAAAGATTGAATTTTCTGTTTCATTGTGGTCAGAAAAAATGTCTGAAAATCCCCTGTTTCATCAAATATCCATTTCTTTCCCCTGAAAGAATATTCTCAGTTTCTCAGAGTAACTGATTCTTAGTTGTAATTCAAGTTCCTTTGACCTCTGAAATATATCCCAGATCCTACAATGCTTTAATATTGAAGTTGCCAAGTCTTGTGCAATTCTGACTGTTGTTCCTTGGTATTTGACCTTCTCCTTTATCAGATAATTCTGGAATTTGGTTGTGAAATTTCTTGGAGTTTTCATTATAGGACTTCATTCAGGAAATTATTGTTGGATTCTTTGAATAGTTATTTTATTCTTTGGATCTAGGAAGTCATGAAAGTTTTCCTTGATGATATCTTTTCTGGATCTTTTTTTTTTTAATTTTGAACATGACTTTCAGATTGTCCAATAAATCTTTATTATCTTTCCTGGATGTATTTTTCAAGTCAGTTGTTTTTCAAATGAATATTTTACATTTTCTCCTATGTTTTTTATTTTGTTGAATTTTTCTTGACTGATTTTTTTCTGCATTGTAAAGTCATTAGTTTCCACTTGCCTGATTCGAGTTTTTTTTTTTTCAGTTTTTTGCAAGGCAAATGGGGTTTAGTGGCTTGCCCAAAGCCACACAGCTAGGTAATTATTAAGTATCTGAGGTTGGATTTGAACTCAGGTACTCCTCACGCCAGGGCCGATGCTCTATCCACTGTGCCACCTAGTCGCTCCCTGATTCGAGTGAGATAGACCTTTCCTGAAATCCTTCTGAGATATCTTAACCTGGAAAACACCTCTCAAGATGATCTTATTGATTCCATCCTTTTAAAGTTTCAGTTCCCAGAGTAATGCAAGCATGACTCCAGGTCTTTTCTCCCAAGACAAACTGTGAGTCTAAATAGCTCTGTCTAGTGAGGTAGAGGTTAGCATTTATGGAGGTAAAAGAGTTTTGGTACTCTTTCCCATTCTTTTCCTTCACATATGTTTCAAAATGTGTCTCTATCATGGTTGAACTGAAGATAGTGATTATAAAAGAAGTCGCATCCTATGAGAGAAGGGGCAGGACTATAGAAGACTTGAAGCCCACATTTGAAGATAAGAGAGAAGAAAGTGTGTTATAAAACTCCCTCCTTTAGCAATGAACTCAAAAGGTGAATTTTTCTGCTTTATACAATAAATCCTAAGTAGATACATAATTAACTATAACTCATGCCATTTTAGTTTTCATTTCTGAGTTTATTCTATTAAAACTTAAATATCAGGGTATTATTTGGGCAGCTAGGTGGCACAGTGGGTAGAGCACTAGTCTTAGAGTCGGTAGGATGGAAGTTCAAATCTGGCATCAGACAACTTGACACTAATTAGCTGTGTGACATTGGACAAGTTCCTTAATCCTGATTGTCTCACATCCAGAGACATCTCCAGTGGTCCTGATTCATATTGGCCACTGAACCCAAATGACTCAGAGGAGAAAGTAAGGCTGATGACTTAGCACGGCACCCCCTCATTCTAATCCAGTTCACTTGCAGAGCAAAGTATCACTTCTCAGAAGTCATGGTCTTATTCAAGAAAAAAGAACAACATTAATATAGGACATTATTTAATTATACTAAACATAAAGTAAAATAAACAGAAGTGAAAATGATGTCACTGGATAAAGTCTTCTATGAATACGTTCTGTGGTTGTTTAAAAAACTAAAATAAATACAACATCCATGGAAAACCGCAAAAAAATTAAAAAAGCAATGCTGCTTATTTATCATTTCAAGATTAATTATACATTCATTTGCTTTTCCTAAAATTATGTCAAAGGGATATTGCTTAATCTAACACATTTATAGTACAAATAGATTAATACTTGAAAATGATCTGAACTGATAATTCATGGCATATTTTAATCTCTTTTGCTATTACTTGGACCACCATTATAGATTTAATAGGGAGTCAAATTTGACAAAAGGCCATTTATGTATTTTTTTCTTGTTTATTTCCTAGATTATCATGGTCAAAGAATTAATCACCAAGGGACCAAATCATTTAGTATGCATTGTCTTACCGCTCATGATAGTGATTTATTATTTAATTTTTTAAAGAAGTCCTTAAATAATAATTCACTTCTTCCACTTATTCTCCTCCTGATTTTTTCCTATTAAATAACTTATTTCTTAGAGCATAATTTATTCCTAAAGATGATGGATAGATTTCTGGATGATTGTTTCAGCACCCAACTAATCTGATCACTGGAAATTAGTCTGTTTCTGATCACCTCTTTCAGGCATTTCTAGCCCAGTAAAGCTTGATCCATCTTTAAATTTCAAAGATACTATTTTTAAGAATTTACTGTGATGAAATACTGGACAGATACGTTTTTATCTTTCAAAGGAACATAGATCCAGAACTAAAGTGTAAGAGAAGAGAATTATTTCTTTTTGTTTTTCTTTAAGAAAGCACGAAAAACTACACTGATTGATATTTCAAAAGCAATTGAAAATTAATAGGTTAAAAATTTTAGATAGAAATTCCTAAACTTTTTTTGTTATCTGGTTCCATTTGACAATCTCATAACAACAGTGAATCTCTTCTCAGAATAATATTTTCAAATTTAAAATACATAGGATTACTAAAGGAGTTCAATATTGAAATAGTTACTCAAATATTAAAATTTCCTAGTTAATGGTCCCCCAAAAACTATCCATCCACATTAGGAAAATAAATTTTGCTCTAAGGAGTAATTATCTAATAGGAAAATCTGGGAGAGAATAAATGGATGAAGGAAATTGCTATTTCAGAAATTAAAAAAACATTAATAAATCAATATCATGAGTGGTAAGAAAATGCAGAAATAATTTTCTTAGATAATAAAAAGAAGGATGGCAAGGTAGGATGAGTTGTTCAGAATCTTTCTAAATCTCTGCTTTTCTTAAAGGATAACAAGAGCCTTTTGAAATTTTCTCCCTAATTTTGAGGTGGTGAAGGAATAATTAGAGAATATTTTGTAGTATATCAAAAAGAGAATAATGATTGATGATGATGATGATGATGGTAATAAGCTAATGCAGCCTATGTGGCAGGTGCTGTGATAAGCTTTATAATTATTATCTCTTGCTTCCCACAACAATTGTAGGAGTCAAGTTATATCATTATCCCATTTTATAAATAAGGAATTTAAGATAAACAATAGTGAAGTGATTTATTCAGGATTACACGGATAGACAGTGACTGAGTTTTGATTTGACATACGCTTTATCTATTTGATATTTACTATGACCTTGTGAATTTGGTGCTAAATTTATTAAATAGGGTGGAAAAGGGTATTGGTTCATCTCTAAAATGAAAAAATTGGACAAATTGGTCTTTGCCATCTCTTTCAATTATTTATCTATAATTCAGTGAATGCAAAAACTATTGAATCCCTCACTCCAAGTTTATAAATAAGAGAAATAAAACCAAATTATCACAAAAATAAGTGTCATTACCACAAGTTCACAAGTAAACTTGG
Organism: Macrotis lagotis; assembly: GCF_037893015.1. Lineage (NCBI taxonomy): Eukaryota > Metazoa > Chordata > Mammalia > Peramelemorphia > Peramelidae > Macrotis > Macrotis lagotis. Next base: position 89,540,726 of record NC_133660.1, read on the forward strand.
GATGCAAATTCAAGTCCTTGACTCCAGAGCCAAAATATGTCCCATCACTCCATATTGGTAATACCTAAACTACCTAGTATGCAACATATTAAAAAGTTAGAAGGCCATCAAGAATTTTCTTATTTAATTTTATTCATTTCTAAAATTCTGACTTTATATAAAATGAGAATGGTAGTCACATGGTGACTATTACATTGTAATATAATAACAGTAATAATAATAATACTCTATTATATCATAAACTCCTTGTAAGGACTATCTTTTGCTTCTTTTTTGTATCTACAATACTTGGTATAATTCCTGGCAAATAGATGGCACTTAATAAAAAGATTATTGATTGGCTGATTATAGAATTACTCTCAGGGAAAGAAATTGTTCATGTTTTTCCTCTGCTACATGCTGTTTGGGCCATACTGAGATGAATGTCCTCAATATCCTCTGGTAACTCTCTAAGACCATAAAGCATTCATTTCTTTGGTAGAGGATTAGTGACTTCTTCCCAGGAGTTCCTTTAGCAATGAAAGATAAATTCAAATGAAAGAATGAATTGGTTGAAATCTAGAGAAGAGAAGAATAAGAGCCTTTTAACTTTTCTACCTGCTTTTGAGTGATAAGAGAGAATATTTTGGAGCAGATCACAAAAGCAATGATGATTCATAGAAAGTCAAGGTCTTCTTTCAATATTTCCAAGTATGCTCAAGTTGATTTTGATAATAGAATAGTAGGATAAAATAGCAAAGTTTCTGATGTCTTAAAAAATTAATGTATTACAATCTTAGCTTTTCACCTCTTTTGCAAGTATTTCTCTTTTAACTTTATTGGCTTTGCTTTTTGCTTTTTTCCCCTCGCTTTAGCCATCTGTTTAGAAAAGATTTTCTCCTGGGTTGTTGCTACATTCTTATTGTATTCTAATTAGAAGCTCAAGGCTGTTAAAAAATACTAGGTACTAAATGCAAGATGGAGTCAAAATACCCAATGCTCCTGGATACCCCCCAAACATCTGTTCAAAAGAAATTTTCCAACCTATTTGATGCTCTACAAAAGAACATGTTGAGTTATCAGTATCCATAACAATTACTTCAACAACCATCTGGGCATGTACTTTGCAGTTGTTATTCCAGTCTCATTTAACATCTCTTTCCATAATATAATATTTCCTGTTACAGCCAAGATTAGAATTTTTAAAAACTTTTCTTCTCTCTTTCTATTCTATTTCTACAATTTATTTTAATATTCTGATAATCTGTGGTTCCAATAGGAAAAGATATACTCTTTGACAACGTAGATTCCCATGCAACTTTACTTTGGTGAATATTCTTTATAAGTTTACATAAACACACACATACACACATTTATGTGTGCAAGTTGCAAAGTTTACAACATAGGAAATAATTTCAGAATTTCTTTTTCACATTCCCTAGGAACTCAGGAGCAATTTCTTTTGGGTAACAGGCATGAGCAATTCTGGTCTCTGAAATTTCTGGTGATGAGTCTCTTAAAATTTCACCAGATTGGCTCACCAATAATAGAAACCCAGTCTATCACTAAACTCAATTATAAACCTAAAAAACTAAGAGAGTTACTAGTACTGACTAGTTTTGAGGAGTCAGGGCCATCTCCATACCATGCTGAAAAATCAAAGTAAAGTTTATGTGAGTATTGTCATACTTTCAACTTTTTGAAATGCCCATTTTAAAATGTTTCAATCATCACTTCAAATATTGAGAAACAACTTTGGAAAATTCTTCATGGTGACTTATTCCTTTCTGTTCCCATATTATTAACATTAACAATGTAATAGGTTCTTTTTCTGCCTTATCATCCAAAAAAGTTATTCTCACTGGCATACTCCTCTTAAAAAAAAGTTCTAAGTGGGTTTTACATTAAATTTCCATTTACACTTGCATTAAATCAACATGTCTCTCCCCCCAAGCTTTAAGGTTCTCTAGTTCTTTTTATTTAATAACTATCAAAAATGCCTCCTGCCAGTCAGCAACAAATGAAATGTTGCCATCCAAAGGATCCTTCCTGGGTCTTCTTTCTTCATTTTTCTGAGTTCCCATCTTTATTCTTCTACTTAAGGGTATTTCCATCAACACTTTTTAAAAAAAATTCTATTTATGTTTCCACTTTCTAGATCTCCTGAGGAAAGGAATGCAGCTTTAAACAAAAAACTAAAAGAATTATGAAAACATTTCTAGCTGAACTAGAAATTTTGCAGATGAACAAAATAAGAAACATAAAAATGAGGTATCTTACCCAAGATCACATAGACATAAAGAAATGGAACTCTATGTCTTAGTTCTAAATATTCCAAGTTCAGTGTCATTCTTCCATTATTACTACCTTTGAAAATATTCATTTTTAATTTATGGAATGAAACAAGAATTTTCATAACATCATAAAATAAAAAAAATTGATTGAACATGAGACTTCAAATATGCTAGGTACAAGTTGGTATTCCTTTTAAATATATAATAAAGTTATCATGTAAATTTACTTATTTTTCTTTTTTTCCCCTTTTGTTCTTTTCTTGCTCACACCCCACAGATGATTACCTTTATTATTACCTCTTCCATTCCATAAGAGTCAGAAACAAAGACAAAAAACATAATTTAATGATCCTTGAATTTACATGGCAGGTAGGACATTACAGGTTCATTTTTTAATGCCAAATTTCTTTACCCAAGTTTCTCTTATGTATATGTACATAATAATACATGCAGAAAGGGGTAAATAATAATGAATAAAGAAGATCTGGGAAGATTTCAATGAAGTGTTGCAGAATAAAGTGAGAAATATTAGGAGGAAAAATCATAATGACAATATCATAAGGACAAAAAATTTTCACAATATACTTAAGAAATTTGACCTAATGGTTAAGTATGTTTCAAGAATACCAGTGATGAAATGATGAAACAAATTTACCTGCTTTTTGAAAGATAGGTAATGAGCTTAAAATACACATGTGACATGTATCTTCTAACCATTTTCAACGTTAGAATGTGTTATTATTGAATATGCTTATTTCTTTCTTTGGTTATTTCTTTGGAAAGACAATGGGGTTAAGTTACTTACCCAAGGTCATACAGCTAAGCAATTATTAAGTGTCTGAGGCTGGATTTGAACTCAGTTCCTCCTGACTGCAGGTCTGGTACTCTATCCACTGGGTCTAGCTACATTCCAAATCAGATTATTCATCACAGACTTTCTAATTTCCCTCTATTTTCTTTTTTTTCCCCAAAGGAAATGGCAGAGGGCAGGAAAGAGTGGAACTAGACTTTTGCTAATTGAAAATAATAGAGGCAGAGCCAAGATGTCAGTGTGAAGGCAGCATTTCCCGGGAACTCCTTACCCCAAAACTCAAAATGTCAAAAAATTATGACTCTAGCCAAAATTGAGAGGGGCAGAACCCACAGAAAGACTCAGTGATACATTTTCCCAGTCCAAGATAACTTGGAGGTTCTGTGGGAAAGGTGAATTTTACTGACACCAGGAATTGGAAAAAGCACCAGTCACAGCACAGTCTCAGAATAGCTTTGAAGGGACTGGAAGAGAATTTTGCATGTGTGGAGTGAGGAGCACTAGACACAGAATCTACAGCAAGAATGTGGAGAAACCAGCCTGCACCTCCAGAGCAGAGCCCATAGATGGTTAGGGGGTCAGGGAAGTTTGCAGAGATTTCTTTACTCTCCCTCAGGTTAGTACTCTGCTGCTAGCCCACATACAGATACAGGTTGCAGTTTGGGTTTCCATACTAAGTAGTCAAGGTGGACTCCTCCTTACATCTCCAGGGCACTGGGAAGTAAAACCTTGGAGGAGTGAAGGTCCCAGTGGGGTGCCCCCCCACAAAAACAAAGCCTTGGAAGTGCTGAAAATTTGGCTGTGGAAATGAGTAAACAAAAGAAAAAAGAAGAATCTGACCACAGAGAATTACTTTAGTCCCATAGAAGATCAAAACACATACTCAGATGATAACAAAATCAAAGGTTCCATATCCAAAACTTCCAAGAGAAACAGAAAGATTTTGAAGAGCAATTAAGGGAGGTGGAGGAAAAATTGGGAAGAGAAATGAGAAAAATGCAGATAAACCATGAAGATCAAATCAACAGCTTGGTGAAAGAAATACAAAATATAACTGAAGAAAATAAAACATTAAAAACCAATTTAGGCCTAATGGAAAAAAGCAAAACAAAAGGCAAATGTGGAGAAGAATGCCTTAAAAAGCAGAATTGTCCAGCTGGAAAAGGAGATAAAAAAGCTCACTCTGAAGAAAATAACCCCATCAAATGCAGAATGGAACTAAAGGAAACTGATGGCTTTGCAAGAATCAGGAAGAAATAAAACTCTTCCAAAAAAAGCAAAAAAAATTAGAAGAAAATGTAAAATATCTCATTGGAAAAACAACCAACCTTGAAAACATATGCAAAATAAATAATTTAAAAATGACTGAGCTATCTGAAAGCCATGATCAGGAGAAGAGCCTAGACTTCATTTTTCAAGAAATAATACAGCAAAATTGCCCTGAGATCCTAGAAGCAGAGGGTACAATAGAAATTGAGAGAAATCACCAGTCACCTCCTGAAAGAGATCCCAAAAGAAAAACTTCCAGGAATATTATAGCCAAATTCCAAAACTCCCAAATCAAAGAGAAAATTCTAAAAGCTGCCAGAAACATACAAATCAACTACAGAGGCTCCATAGTCAGGATTAGACAGGATATGGCAGCATCTACATCAAGGCCTTGTAGGAACTGGAATAAGATATTCCAGAAGGCAAAAGATCTTGGTTTACAAGCAAGAATGAACTACCCAACAAAAGTGAATTTTCTCTTTCAGCAGAAAAGATGGCCTTTCAATGAAACAGGGTACTTTTAAACTTCCCTATTGAAACAACCAGAGCTGAACAGAAAGTCCAAGTACAGGACTGTGCTGAACCATAGAGAGGTGGAAGAGAAGGACTAAATAGAAGAACTTATTGAAATTGAACTGTTTGTATTCCTGCATGGGAAGAAAATACTGATAACTCATATGAACTTCCTCATTTATAAGAGCTGTTAGAAGGAACATGTGCAGACAGGACACAGGAAGGAGTGGAATATAATGGTGTAATATAGCAAAATGAGGGAGTCAATGGGTGATAAAGGAAAGTACTGGGAAAAAGGGAAAGGAGATGAAGAAGAAGCTAAGAAATTTCATATAAGAGTCAAGAAAAAACTTTTTTCAATGGAGTGGGAAGGGGGAAGACAAGGGGGAATGAGTGAGCCTTCAATCTCATCAGAAATGGTTCAGAGAGGAAATAACACACACATTTAATAGAGTGAGAAATGTATCTTACCCTAGAGAAAAATGAGAAGAAAAGAATGGGATGAGGGGGAATGGGGGGGGTGGGAAGGGGGGAATAAGTGAGAGAACAGAGGGAAGATAGAGGGAGAGGGTACTCAGATACAACATACTTTTGGACAGGACCAAAATGAAAGGAGAGAGAGAGAGGAGGATAAATGAGAGTGGGGAGAAGCAGAATAGAGGTACAGCTAGTAATAGCAACTGTGGGAAAAATATTGAAGCAACTTCTCTAGTGTACTTATGATAAAGAAAGCAACTCACTTGAAAGACAGACCTATTGGAATATGAAATCAGACTGAATTACATTTTTTTCTCTCTCACTATTCTTGAGGTTTCTCATTGTCTTGAGGGGGGAGGGGGTTTTATGTTTACTCTTAAAATGAAATTATTGTAATAATAGTAATAATAATTTAAAGTTCACTTGCAAAAGAAAGAAACAAGGAGGGATAATTCAGGGAAGCCTGGAAGGATTTGCATGAACTGATGCTGAGCAAGATGAGCAGAACCAGAAAAACATTGTACACTCTAACAGCAACAGGTAGGTGATGACCAACCTTGATAGACTTGCTCATTCCATCAGTGCAACAATAAGGGACAATTTGGGGTATTTTTGATGGAGAATACTGTCTGAACTCAGAGAAAGAATCATGGAGTCTGAAAAGAACCCCAAAGATTTTAATTTAGGGGGGAAACCCCCATTAACTTACTATGTAATTCTGCAATCTCTCATACTTTATTTTTCTTCCTTAAGGATATGATTTCTCTCTCATCACATTCAACTTAGATCAGTGTATACCATGGAAACATTGTGAAGGCTAACAAACTGCCTTCTGGGGAGGGATTGGAGGGGAAGGGAGATTAGGGGAAAATTGTAAAACTCAAAATAAATATAAAAAAGAAAAAATGATTGGTAAAAACTATCATTGTTAATAATTGGAAAACAAATATAATATTTATATAATACAAAAAATTTTGCCTAGATATATCAAGGCTTATTACAAAAAGAAAAAGAAAATATTAACATTATTTTGGAAAGGTATAAGAAAACGTTAAACTTCAAATGAGTGAAAAATTATTTAAATATATAAAAAAGTGACTAATTTTTTCAGAGGATTTTAAAAGTTTTTCACAGATAATTTTTCATTGTTTGGATCATTTCTACTTCATGAAAGGTTTTTATAAAAAGAGGAAAACAGTGAAGTAAAATGAACAATACAGGGATGATATCTGCAACTATAATCCACACTTTTCAGCATTTCCCCATCACTATTTTAAGAAGTAAAAATAAATCAATTTTTCATTCCCATCTTCTACTCCATTGGAGAAAATTTTTATTATTACAATTATGCATAATAAAATTTTAATTCCAATAGTTGAAAAAATATATCTTATTCTATACCCTAAGTTTTATTTGGTTTTTTTTTCTTTAGTTTTTGCAAGGCAATGGTGTTAAGTGGCTTGCCCAAGGCCACACAGCTAGGTAATTATTATGTATCTGAGGCCGGATTTGAACTTAGGTACTTCTTACTCCAGGGCCAGTGCTCTATGCACTGCACCACCTAGCTGCCCTGTGTATTTTTATATCTGTATGCAATGTATAGCATAATTTACTATCAGTCCTCTAGAATATAGATATTCATTTTATTGATCAATAGTTCATTTAGCTCTCAGAGTTGTTTAATCTTACAGTGCTCTTATTTTATGAATTATTTCCTCAATTCTATTCACTTTATATTTAATCAGTTTACAAGAATATTACAAATCATTTTATCACATAGATGATAGGAATAAACATTTTTCTGATTCCATACTTTATTTTGCATTATTTCACATTAATCTTTCCATTTAAAAAATAATTTGCATTGATATTTTCTGTTTCTGACATGATCTTAGTATCCCAACTATGGTCCTCCTTTTACTTCTCCCCAAGTGTCATACCATGAGGCAGATAGTGATTTGTTTGGTTTTAGAGAGAGAATTAAATGAACATAACTGATAGATTGAGAAAGCTCTAAAACATGTGCAGTATGCAATATCCATGGACTTCCCATTGCCACCAAGTTGAAGACTGAAGATATTTTCTCATATTTCATTTGAATCCCACTTGATCTTTATAATTTTATGTTTAATTTGGTTCTTTAGTGGGTCATTATTCTTTCCATCCATTGTGGGGGGAATCAATTTTCTCATTCTTAAATCTTCTAAACTCAGTTTATTGAGTATATTCTGTCTCTTATCTGTGGACCATCAATATATAACCTTTCCTAGTAGAGAGTTCATTGTCTGAATATTACAAATTAAGATGAATTTCTCCATGCTTCCAAAGTGAAGTACATCATAATACAGGAAAAAAAGATCATATGAAAAAAGGCCAGGGATTGAGTTCCCTTTTGGAGGAAGTTTCCAAACAAGAGTCTAGAGTTTTTGCAGCTTTATCTGATATTGGGTCAATATTCAGACAATTTTCATTCTTGTGGTAAGGAAGTAAAAGGAAAATATAGCCTAGACAGTCTCTAAAAAGATCTGGTAAATTTTTACATGTGATATTTATTATCTATGTCATAGAACACTATAATCTCCTGCCTCATAATTCAAAAAGAAATAAAAAAGAACTCCACTTTGTGGAGTTTCCCTCTTATTGGAATGGTTATCTTAGACATGGTACAAAGTTGCCTTTGAGTCAAAAGTCAGTCTCCAGTTGAAGATAGATAAATCTCTCCAATTCAATTTACAGAAGTCTTACAAGACCAAAATTCCAATAAAAACTATTTTCTGCTCTCACCTACCAAAAATGTCTCCCAGATATGAAACTGAGTTTTAATAACAAGATATCATAGATCAGATCTCTCCATAGTACAGTGACATTACTTCCATGAATCTTGATCTCTCATCGTTATCATATCTCTAGATAAGATGATTCCAGAACGGGCAATTTTACGATCCAGACTGATTTTTTTCAAGAAATATTGACTCGATTATTTGTTCTGAATCAGGCTCTTCCTTAAATGAAATTGGAGAAATTTAAAAGACTATGCTACTATAGACAATTGTTGATTGTGCCAGAGATTCTTCAAGACAGAATTTTTCTAGCACTCAGAAAAGTAAACCTTCCCATCCAAGTCAAATTAATGTGTTGGAAGATACAGTCTTTGCTGAAATTATGACCACATTTTGTGGACATAGCCCATGTAAGAAAATATAGGCTGATGGCACACTTCAGTTCTTCTGAAATATTTGAAGTAAGATAAAATTATTTCTGATGCCTTTGAATTGGATCTTTTCTTGTGTTTGGCACTCTCATCTGTTTCCAAAAAGCTGACTAAATTAATCAAGAGTCAATAAAATGTTCTAAGTATTTATGGGAAGAAGAGGTCATTTTCAAATTGAAAAATCAGGGAAGGGTTCTTGGAAGAAATGTTAGTTAAACTAGACCATGAAAGGAAAGAATATTCTTAAATGTCAGAGATAAAAGGAGTGCAGGGATACATTAATAAATTCTAAGATCATGGATGCTATGAGCAGAAGCAAAGATAGAAAAATGTGATGAGATGATAGAAAAAAATCCATTTTGTTAGAAAGTAATGTGATATAATGACTGGAAGGAAGATGGAGCCAGACTATTTTGGATCTTCTATGGTGAATGCCTGGGTAAGAAGAAATGTTTTTAAGGTAAGTAATAGCAGAAAAATTAAAATTATTTGAGTAATGGACAGATCAGAGATAAGAATTCAGGAGATGAAAAAATTAATCCTAAATTGGGCTAGATTGAATAGAATAGTTGAACAGTTACTTTAGATGGAAAGTAGTGCTAAATATATAAGATGTATTAGAAAAAGGAAGAAAATTAGAAAATAGAGGAGAAAATTAGAAAACAGGAAGAAGACAAGACAGGAAGCTATGGAAACAGTATAGAGAAGCGATAATATGAACTTAAATAAGACAGAGGAAGTAAGAATAAAAATAGGAATAGATAGATACATTGCAGAGGTAAAATTTCAGAAGCTCCTAAAACAGTGCAGAGGAATAGTATTAAGAACTTAAATAAGGATAGCAAAATAAAAGAATAAATGTACGCTAACATTGCAGAGATAGAATTAATAGGATCTGCACAGTGATTGAAAATAAAGATGCAGGGGAGTGGAGCCAAGATGGTGACAGAAAAGCCTCTCTTAGGTGTTCTCTCTCAAAACTTACAAAATAAGGACTCTAACTAAATTTTTGAGAGACAGAACCCACAGAGGGATACAATGAGGCAATTTTCCAGCCCAAGGTAACCTGGAAAATAGTGGAAAGGCTGCATTCCCTGGAGTTAGAGGGGTGGCCCACAGAATGAAGGAACTTCAGCATCCCAGAGGCAACCCCAGGACTCCTGGGAGCTGTGACTCATGGCACCAGAAGCAGTTTCTTGACCTACACCCCGGGGAGCACTGGGCAGAACTTGGAAGATTGGGGGGGGAACCTCTGCCAGAACAAGTGCATGAAGCCAACCCTCAGGGCACTCAGCAAGCAGCATGCCCACAGCAGCCAAGATCCAGAAACCTGAAGCATGCTAAGCTGGTAAGCAGGAACCTCCAGGTGACTGAGGCTTGAGTACTCAGCCTAGGTAGGGGAGTGGAGAAAGACTTCTGAGGTCTGTCCATTGTACCTGGAACAGGATTCTGTGGCTCTGACCACATTCAGATCCTGATCACAGTCTAGGTCCCCCATAAAACAGCAGTGCTCCCCCACCTCAGCCCTGTGGCAGAGGGGTGCACTTGTGGTCATTCACAGACCAGGATGGAAGACAGAGCTTCACACAATGACATCTTTGTAGTGGGGGGTGTCCCAATAATAATAAAAATCTCAGGAAGCCCCCAAACCAGTCACATGCTGAGGAAGTGAGTAAACAGAGAAAAAAAGAGTAACACCATTGAGAAATGCATTGCCTATGATCGCAAGAAGGGTCAAAATTCTCAATCTGAAGAAGAAGTACAATTCCTGCATCTGAAGACTAAAAGAAAAACTGAAGTTGTGTTCAGGCTATGACAAAGGTCAAAAAAGATTTTGAAAATCAAGTGAGGGAGAAAGAAGAAAAATTGGGAAAAGAAATGAGAGAGATGCAGGAAAAACATGAAAAAGAAGCCAGCAGCTTAGTCAAGGAGATCCAAAAAATGCTGAAAATAACATGTTAAAAACCAGCACAGGTCAAATAGAAGAGTTCAAAAAGTTATTGAGTAGAAGAATGATTTTAAAAGCAGAATTGGCCAGATGGAAAAAGAGATAAGAAAGCTCTCTGAGGAAAACAAATCCTTCAAATGTAGAATGGAGCTAAAGGAAGCTGCTGACTTTACTAGAAGTCAGGACACAATAATTCAACACCAAAAGAATGAAAAATTAGAAGAAAATGTGAACCTCTCTTTGAAAAAACAACTGATCTGGAAAACAAAATCAGGAAAGATAATTAATAAATTTTTGGGATACCTAAAAGTCATGATCAGGAAAAGAGCCTTGATGTCATTTTAAAAGAATTCCTACAGGAAAATTGCCCAGATATCCTAGAAGCAGAGGACAAAATAGAAATTGAGAGAATCCACCGATCTCCACTGGAAAGAGATCGAACAAAAAACAATCCCCAGGAATATTATAGCCAAGTTCCAGAACTCCCAAGTCAAAGAGAAAATATTACAAGTAGCCAGAAGGACACAATTCAAATATTGTGGAGTGGCAGTCAGGATCACACAGGACTAAGCAGCAATGACATTCAAGGCTCATAGGTCTTGCAATATAATATTCTGGAAGACAAAAGAGCTCAGAATGCAACCGAGAATCGACTACCCAGCAAAAATGAATGTCCTCTTCCAGAGAAAAAGATGGACTTTCAATGAACCAGGGGAATTTCAAATGTTCCTGTTAAAATAGCCAAAGCTAAGCAGAAAGTCTGATCTTCAAATACAGGACTCAGGTGAAACATAGAGAATGGAGGAGAAGGGGAAAATATGAGGGACATAATGATGATGAACTACATGTATTCCTGCATAGAAAAATGCTACTGATAATACTCATAAGAAACTTCTCCGTTAATAGAGCAGGTAGAAGGAGCTTTTATAGATGAAGCAGAGGAGAGAGCTGAATTTGAGGGTATAATATATTGTAAAAATGGAGTCAATTGCTAAAAGGGAAATGTAATGGGAGTAAGAGAAAAGAGAGGTAGAATAAGGTAAGATATTTCATATAATAAGATTTTTTATTACAATGAGCTATTGCAATGATATAGAGTGGGGAAGGCGAGGGAGAATGAGGGAAACTTCACTCTCATCAAAAATGGCTCAGAGAGGAAACAGCATATATATTCAATGGGGTATAGACATCTAGAGTAAGAAGGAGAGAAGGAGGACAGGGGGAAGGGGGGATGTGAGCGATGGAGGAGAGGGTGGACAGTGGGGGAGAGTGATCAGATATAACACATTTTCTTTTTTACTTCTTTCAAGGGGCTGGGATTGGATGGCCTCTCCAGGACCACAGGGCCGGGTGGTTGCTCGGCCTTAGGGGTGGTATGTGGGCGTTGGGCCTCTTGGCCCCAAGGCCAGTGATCAGTCTGCTGTTCCACTCAACTACCCTAAAGCACATTTAAGAAGAGGGACAGAGTGAAAGGAGAGAGAAAATATAGTATATGGTAGTGGTGAAGTACGAATGGAGGGAATTGTGAACAGCAGTGTCAATGGTGGAAAAAAAATATGGAAATAGCTTTTTTGATGGACTTATCAAAAAGAATGTGATCCACCCACAACAGAGCTCGTGGTGTTGGAACACAGACTGAAGCACATTTATTACTATTATTATTTTGGTGGGGGGAGGTGTTGCAGGGCAGATAGGGTTGGGTGGTTTGGTGTCTGAGGCCGGATTTGGACCTGGGTGCTCCTGATTCTGGGGCCAGTGCTCTGTACACTGCGCCACCTAGCCATTATTATTATTATTATTATTATTGTTGTTGCTGTTGTTGTTGTTGTTGTTGTTGTTGTTGTTGTTGTTATAATCATCATTTTATTTTATTTTGGTTTTAACAGGGCAATTGGGTTGGGGTGGCTTGGCCAGGGTTGCACAGCTGGGTGATGTTGGATGTCTTGGGGCCAGATTTGAGCTCGGGTGCTCCTGATTCTAGGACCAGTGCTCCATTCACTGTGCCACCTAGCTGCACCTATTATTATTTTTTTTTATTTAAATTTGAATTTTTTTCTCTTTCCTTTATTGCTCATGAGGGTCTATATTTTGGGGGGAGGGGTAATATGTTTAGTCTTAAGAATATTTTAGTAATGTATAAAAATCATCATTTGTACAAAAAAATAAATATAATTAAAATTGAAAAAAAAGAAAATAAGATTGTATTGGAGTATTCAAAGACAACTGATTTTGACCAACAAAAATACCTGAAAAAATTATAAAACTTTATATCTAAGAAGAATTATGTGATCCATTCTCTGATTTTACATGTGTGAAAACAAATGTTCATAAAGCTGAAGTGACCTGATCAAGGCAATAGTTATAAGCAGGGACTTGAAGTCTGATTATTTGATTACCAATTTGGATACCCTTTGAATTATATTACAATTACTATCTTAAGATGATGAAATAATAAATTCAGAGGGCAGAAAAGATTTTGAGATTAACAGAAAGGTCAGACATATAAACTGGATTGAACATTGGAGAGGTATGATTTTATTTTTGAAATGAAGAGTATTTTCAGATAAAAAGGAATGTTATAAGAATGAAAAACAGTGAATACTATTTTGGTTTAAAGAAAATAATGACGTTTTTTGTAAGTCATTCAAGTACTGTACTTATTTCTTGGACTACAAAGAAAAGACAAAGGGCATCCCCACTCCACAGCAATTCTTACTCCAATAGGTAAAACAACATATAAATTACTTACATTATACAGAGTTTTATATATGAGATGACTTTATATTTGATCCTGAATGTACTCAAGAAGTTATTGGAATTTATTGATTTTCCCCATAACTATATATACACTACTCTCTTCCACTCTCACTCATACCACCACTCATCTATGCCAAAGGGATGAATAAAAGCTATGAGTAGCTTTACATTTTCTTCTATTCGTGTGTAGATATTTTCTCAGCATTATATGTCAGAAGTTCAGATAAAATTAGAATGATGAAGGAACTTAAGACCATTCCATACAAGGATCAAATAAAGAAATGAATGGATTGATTGGATTTGAGACTTTGAGAACTTGGGAAGTGAGAGAGATTATGAAACACCTGACATATAATCAAATGGAAGTGGGATTGAGACATGTCATGTTTGTCCATAGATAACAGAACTGAAAGCAAAATGTAGAAGAAAACTGCAAGTTTTGGTTAGATTTAAAAAAAACTGCCTCATAATTAAAGCTGCCTCACAATTAAAATTGCCTTAAAAAAGGTCTTCATATGGAAGATGGAAGACAACATTTTTTGAGATTTTCTAAGTTGTTCAATTGTGTCTGAATGACTCCATTTGGAGCTTTTTTTGGCAGAGATGCTAGAATGGTTTGCTATTTCCTTCTTCAGTTCATTTTACAAATGAGGAACCTGAAGTAAACAGTGTCACATCTAGTAACTATATGAAGTCAGATTTGAACTTAGGAATAATCCTTTCTGACTCCTGGCTTGGAACTTTGAACCACCTAGTTGTGCTGTATAAAGAATTGCTACTTAGGAATAAGTTGAACTGCATGACCTCTTAGAGTTTCTTTGCCTTTAAATTTTGCTTAAATTTTTATTGTTATTTGATTCTGTCTAGAGTTTTAATTTTAATTTCTGCTTTAATATCCCTATATTTCCTCCTTCCTATACCCTCAAATTCTTGGTATTTCCATGTACACATACCTGAAATATGCTATGCATATTTCCTACTCCTTCTGCTTCTATATACACCTAAAAGTATTATCTCTTACCCCTTTAGCTAATAGATTTTCAGAAACATGACCTCTTCTCTTCAAATGTAACTTTTCCTAGATTCTAATACAATTTCCCACTACAATGAATGGTCAGTAAAAGTTACCAGAGACTGATCACTAGTGATAAACGAATATGACTTAACTGGAAAAAAGCTCATTTGCTTAGATCTATGAGTTATAAACCTAAATTATTTTTGGACATCATAAAAACCATCAAGGCTATTATGATAATTATCATTATTTAGACTGCTTATTCATCTATGATTCTAATTTTTCTCTTCAAGCCTGTCTATCAAATTCTAGCATATTTCTTTTCTGTTCTCTTCTTTTTATTATGCAATCCCTTTTCTATCAAAAATATACTTTTCTAGAAATCCTTAGTCATTTCTTTAGCTCCATTCAATATTTGTTACCAACTGATAGCAAAGATTTGAAAGCAAAGAGAGTAGGAACAGGAATGCAAATAATGATGATAACTAGTCTTTCCCCTGTATTTTACATTTTGTAAAACATTTTCTCTGTTCCTTCATTTGATCTTTACAACACCAACAATTGGTGCCAGTGTTATTATCAGCCCCATTTTAAAGATGAGAAAGCTAGAACCCAGAGAGGATCTAGAATAACAAGTATTCTTAAATCTCAAGTAATAAAAAGGTCTCATTTTACAAATGAGCATATGACAATGCAAAGAGGTACAATACATAAGAAATTCTGTAACTTAACTTCCAACAATAATTCCATCTTACCACAGCTGCCTTCATTACCAAATTGTCCAAGTTATATATGTCACAACTGGCACAGTCATAAAGTGAATATAGACATCCTAAATCCAAACCCAGGATTCTTTCATTTAGATCAAAGATGTAACCATACAGCATATTCAGCTCAGCGGAATGTGGTTTTGATTCTTTATAACTTTCCTAATCTAATAATTTTATAATTTTGGAAACTGAGATAATAAAAGATAAATTATTTGCTCATAGCTATTGTAGAAAAAGAGAACATTGGTCCTAAAGTCAAGAAGAGCTGAGGACAAATAAAGCCTCAAACACTAGTTTTATGACTATGGGTAAGTTATTTAACTGCTGCCTATATTAGTTTTATAATTGCAAAATTGAGATTGTAGTGGCACCTACCTCCCAGAGTTTGAGGGAGGAGCAAATAAAACAATATTTGTAAAATGCTTAGCACATTTCTTTGCACATAAAAGATATATAATAATTTTTGAATAATTACAGAATAAACACAGAAAAAGTCTAAAAAGTTGCATTGTGCCCTCATCACCACTATCACCACCAGCCCTACATAATGGGCATTTGCTCTTTCCACTGAGGCAGGAAGATGTTAGAACTGCCTTGCCAGGAACCAATTAGCACACCTATAGATCACCTGAGGCTGCTATAAATACCTTTTCACATATGTCTATCAAAGTCTACACTGACAGTTACATAGAAAAACATGAAATCTATACATATGTTAACAATTAAGATATAAAATTAACTTGGTTACAATCCAGTAGTTTTCCTACAGACAGGCTTGATATTTCCTGCAAGCCAAATCCCAAATATCTGGCTACCAGCATTCTTTGACTGTTAATCTTTAACATTCTTACAAACAAGTTCCAAATTTCAGACTAACTCTTTTTTTCTGGAAAAAAAATATACTCAGTTTTTCAGGAGACTATACAATGAATGAATTCTTTGTGAAAGAGGGATGCACCTAAATAACTATCTTCATTCCCATATAGATGAAAGATAGAGTAGCTATAAAGAGGCTGCAGAATATTATCAATGAAATGTTACAATAAGAAATGGCCAGTACTGCCCTAGGAGGGATCAATAGGGACTATTACATTGGGTAATTCTCTAGGTAATGGTCACCTATATTTGTGGGAGAAAAGACAAGATATGAAAAAGGAAAAATTGCTGATGTAATCACTAGTAACCTGTATATTACATTTTAGAAATATTAAAGTTCTTCATACACATAACTACATTTTATCCTAATAACAATTCTATGAGGCAGTCATAGCTCTCCCCATTTTGCAGATGAGGAAATTGAGACCTGAGGACATCTGAATCTCTATGTCATATACCTGAGAAAGGTTGAAGCTTGGACTCAGGTTCAATACTGAATCCAAAGTCAGGGTTTTTTTCAACCACATTTCTCTATATGGTAGAAAACATTGACTAAAAGAGACTTATTTTGACATAGAACTTCATTAAGATTTTAAAGACCTTAAAGTTGTTAAAGTAGCTTAGGGTCACAAATGTTGGAAGGAAAATGCAGAAGATGTTTTGTGAATGATAAATCTTACAGCTCAGTCTCTATTTCTCCAATTTTCAATTAAGCAACTAGCCAATATTTATTGGGTAATGTTATCTACTCTGTAGGTATGTGCTCACAGGGGCTTATAACTTAGGTGGGTAGATAGGACATAAAAGTATAACAGCCCAATGCAGCATATAGAGAATACCAAATGAGGGTTTCAAACAGATAAAGAGGAAGAAAAGGAGACTATCTTGGGAAGGGATCTGTCTAGGTCACAATCTCTTTTATTTTAATTTCATTTTTTAATTTTCTGCAAAAATTTATTATGTCAAAATATAATAGGGAAATTAAAGCTTCTTTCTTTCCTGGAGGAGATGTGAATGATTCACATTACTTAGAAATACCATGGCTTCCCTGATAAGATAAATATTTCATTAGTAAGGTGGGCTTGACACTTATAATAGGGAAACTAAATATGATAGTAGAAAAGACATTTCTTATCTTAGTCAACTTGAATTAACATATGAACTACATCATATTAAGCAAAAAGGAAGTGATAATGATAATCTGAACATTTCAGAATACTATCAAGGACCCAGGAGACAAAACCTGATGTCATGCCTACCTGTTGAAAAAAAGATCTAATTTGACTAACAATTACTCTTTTTGTACCTCTGAGAAAGTTCTTTTGCCTTTCTGAGACTCAATAGCTTCATGTGTAGAATGAGAATGAAATTATTTAAAGCTTTTAGCTAACTGGGCTCTTTAAGAGTTTAAGAGTTTACTAAGACTTGATGCAAATTAGTTATTTTAATTATTCATTTAATTATTATTATTACTATTAATATTTTTCACCATATTTCTCAATGGCAATATCAATAAAATTTGTGCATAATTTCCTTAATGGTTTTCCAGTGTTCAATATTCATCCATAATATTGCCAAAATATATTTTCCTAAATTCTATTTCTCTATTCCTAATTACATGACCTAGAAAAAATTTATAATATATATATATATGTATTTTTATTCAGATATTCTATTTCATTGGTGTACAGAATTCCTGTTGAAGAAACTCTTTTGAATCAGTGTAGACCAAAATCCTTTCTTCATTTTGTCACAAATAGTTTTAAAATAGCAATGCTATTTAAAAGTAATAGAAATGTGCTGTTTTCATTTAAAATAATAAATCTTATGTATTAGAGTAAATTATTGCTTCCCATTCCTGTTATTAGGCATTTTCTTAAGGACCTGCTTTTGACTCTTTTCTCTTTCTTTCACAAAAGAAAGATCCCATGTCCTATGATAAATGACTAAGTCTCTATAGATGACTTACAAATGTCTTTCTCTAGTATGGGATTCTATTCCAAGGTACAAATCTGCATCATCAACTGCTTTGGTTTCTCCATGTGCAGTTCATACTTAACATGTTCAGTATCTAGTTTATTTTTCTTCCTAAAGGAATACCTCTTTCTGACTTCAGTTTCTGGCATCAATATTCATCTTTGAGGTATTCATCTCTAGAATTTTTATTTAAGGAACAATAGGGTTAAGTGACTTGCCCAAGGTCACATAGTCAGGCAATTATTAAATGTCTGAGTCTGGATTTGAACTCAGGTCCTCCTGACTCTGGAATCAGTGCTCTAACCACTGTACCACTAGCTGTACCTCTAGAATCTTTTAAAAGTAAATATGCAGAAGGAGGGTATAGTCAATAACAGAAAATACAATGAGCAAAGAAAATGAGAAGCAATCATTAAATCATTGCTGACCTCAGGGAGCAGTTTCAATAGTATGGTAGAAGTGGTAATCATTCTTCAAAAGATTGAAAATAATGAGGAAATTAAATAATTAGGAAAAGAAAATTCATCAAGAAATTCAGCAATGAAAAGAATGGGAAGAGACAGTCGTATTCAGTGTGAATTAGAAGTATCAGGTTGTTGATGCTGTTTGTCCTTTGTTCTGGAAGAGGACTATGACATCAAGGAGGTGATGCCATGATATGGAAGTGACTTGGATTTAAGTGAAGGGGGAACTTTACAGAATCACCAACCTCACTTTTACCACCAGAGCCATCTAGGTCCAGGGGCCAGATATGGATAGACTGGAGATTATCCTGGATGCAGTGAGAGAACTTGATCTTTTGAAACTAAGGCCTTTCCTAGATTTCAGTTTGACTGAGTGGTAATAAACTGTGATGAAGGCAGTCAAGAAAGAAATTAAGCAAATGGTATGTATGAATGAAGGAATGAATGAATGAATGAATGAATGAATGAATAAAAGAATAAACATTTTTTAAAAATCAGTCTTGGAGGAGGAGGTCTCAGGGTTCCATATCAAAATAGAAACAATTGTTCTTTATTTTCACTCTGATCCAATCAGAGTCAAAAAATGACTTAGTGGGGCTTGGTTTGAGACCTATTTTTGGCAGATCAAAAAAGAGCCAGAGTAATTTGGAGCCTGTAAACTCTAAGAATCAGTTATGCTTTGGTTGAAGGTAAATACATTGGCAAGGTCTTGAACAGTGAGAAAAGAGACTGTGAAGAGGGAGAAATTGGAAGTACATGAGAAAGGAAATTGTTCTAAGAAATTATACTGAATATAGCAAGTCTATGAGAACTGAAAGGGAGAGAGTGCTTGATAAGGCTAGGAAGGTGGAAGAAATAGAAAGATGGGGTCATTAGCAAATTAAGAATGGATCTTATCAGTCTGAGTATTCTATGTTATGTGATTCTATTGCACATTACCCGGACCACTCTCACTGGAACATAAGCTATATTTTTCATTTCCCTATTTTTAAATATCAAATACCAGTACAGATGAAATACTAAGGATTCCCTGAGGAGAATATTTGATCTTGCAATAGGTGAGGGTCCTGGGAAGGATGGGGGGGGGGAGTGGCTGACTTTGCTACAAACTCAGGGAAACATTGGGGAACATTTGCTTTTTTGACTTTCTCCTTACTTCCCTCCAGTCCCCCATCCCCACACCTATGTCTCAAATACTCAAATATTACTTATTCTCTCTGATTTTGCTTAGCTTAAGATGGAATGTATAATCGTTAGTCACTCAAAACACTCAACTTTATGGAAGAGTTTTGGAGAAATATCTTGACAAGTGGGTAGACTCCCTATATCATTCAAAAGCCTATTATTTGTCTAAGACCTAAAAAAGTTAGGTATTTAAAAAACAAATTAAATGTTTTATTTTCTCTTCTCTCTTCCCCTCTTTCAGTTAGCCCTTCTTCCTCTCTCTTATTTCCTTCTCTTTTCTCTCTATAGTAATTAACATTACTTTTAGTTATCTTTGTCAATGATTATTATTATTATTATTATTATGTTAGACTTTTATTTGAAAATAATTGCAGTGTTTTCCCGCTACCCTCCCCATTTTTCTTTTCCAGGTCTAAAACTAAGCAGTCAAATATATAATGTCTAGTCCTGGGGCAGCTAGGTGGCACAGTGGATAAAGCACTGGCCCTGGAGTCAGAAGTACCTGGGTTCAAATCCAGTCTCAAACATTTAATAATTACCTAGCTGTGTGGCCTTGGGCAAGCCACTTAGCCCCATTTGCCTTGCAAAAAACCTAAAAAATAATGTCTAGTCCTATCCTGTGGAGAAAAGAAGAGAAGAAAATGTGCATGCAACAAATTCTTATTCAAAATTTAGTATTGCTATCTAGCTAAGGTAGCTGGAGCAAAGTTATACTTTTTGGATCTCACTTTTGTCATCTGTAAAATTAGAGAATCGGAGGTCTGAAAACCTAAGTACTGAGAATTATTTTTTATTTTTTATGCAGAGAACTGATTATCAACTTGAATTTCTATTGTAAGAGAAGTACCTTAGAGGTCAGGAATTGTAAAGTCCAATTCTCAGATAGCTTGAAACAGGCTAATGATCATCTAGATTTTCTCCTCATTTTCCCCCATCTCCAATTCTTTTATGTACCATATAACAGTGATCTGTAAAATCTATTTTACATTTACTTGCTTGGTTATGTTGACAATTCTATCTCATTTTCCCCCTTTTTACATTAATCTGAGACCTTCCTTTTTACCAATTAAAATCCTTTGAATAATCCTTCCTTAATTAGGGCTTTTTTCCCTCTTCAACAAATCTGATTTAGTTAACATATGGTGACCCCAATTTTATATACAAACTGAAATACTGTGTTCTTTATTTTTAACTTTTAACACAGCCCCCCCCCCCCCAATGATGCTTCTAAGTAACTTTAGGAGGAACTGAAAAGGAAAGACAGAGGTAAAACATCATAAGAGCAGGAAAGCTAATTGAAATTCTAATAAAAATTACTTGCCTCATACCACTCAATAACAAGGTCAGGCAAACTTCCAGTGTTCATTATATATTTTGCCAGAAATATATTTGCATTATAAAAAATCAATATAAGTATAGCAAATTAACTGAGAAGATAAAAAATGAAATGATTTGTTAATCCTTTTCCCTTCTACTAACTGCTACTCTAAAGGCCCTTCCAGACAGATACCTATGTCTGAATGGTGTCTTCACATAGTAGATTTTAGAAAATATTTATTGATAATACCAGACCTAAAAATTAAAATGTGTCTCCTTTTTGATAAAAAAAGACATTACTGCTATAATATGATACCCATAGCACTCCCAAATGTGCCACAATCAACTTAAAGTATACTTTGATGCCATCTCTGTCAGAAATCTAGCTCCAGTAATGCAAAAGTTTTAAATCCTAGCACTACATGAAATTACTTCTTATTCTGTCTGAACTCAAATTCAAATTGAATCTTCTTTGAGTTTGAAAAAAAATTGCATCCATTATGGTATTTTTTTGTGTGTGTCCTTGATTCTTCATTCTTTTTCATGACTAGGGAATTGCTAGAATCAGGAAGCATTTTCTATCTATATTTATAAAATACTTTTCTTTAAATATGAGGATAGTGTTGCTTTCTGTAAGATAGGCTTTTTGAGTTATTGTTTTTCCTTCTAGTAAGAAGAATGAATTTCCCAAGTCATCAATACTCTCTTGCCCAATACTCCTTGGGATAGTTATAATAATTTGATCTCAAACTTTCATTTAAAAATCACTTAAATGGGTAGGATTCCCCTTTCTTATAAAGAGAACAGGAGGAAGAAAATTTTAGGAGATGTAACTTTCTAGAACTTTTTGAATATCCTGCTTTAGTTATTGTTTTTGTTTGACTTTATTCTTTGATTTTTCCCTAATGTAAATGCCAGCGCTGTGATGATGGACAATAGCAACATTTTTGTAACTCTTAATTTTACAAATTTATCTATATTGCATGGAACTAAATGACTTATTTATATACATACTTCCAATGTTCTTTCTGATTTCAAAATCAGTTCTTTTATACTAACCTTCACAATCAATGTTGTTTGATTATATCTCAGTTTCCTTTCTTATTGGGGGTAAAGTGAAGTCAGGAGGATGGGAGTTTGAATCCCACCTCAGACACTTGACTCTTACCAGTTATGTGACCTTGGACAAGTCATTTAACCCCGATTTCTTCATATCCAGGGCCATCTCCCATCATACCGATTCATATCTAACCATTGGATCCTGATGACTCTGAAGGAGAAAGTGAGACTGGTGACTTAGCACAACAGCCCTTCACTCAAATCCAATTCATGTTCTTGACATCTTCATGATGTTATGCTCTTCTTCAAGAACAAAGGACAAACATCATCATCATCATCAATGGCACTTTGAATTTTATTTGAAACTCATCCCATTAAGTGCTCATTGATTAGGTATAACTTATAGCTAAAAATTGTAAATTTTGAATTTAAGTTCAGTGTCAGAGGGATAAAATCTTCTTAACATTTAGAGCTGTACAAAAAACAAAATGGACTTCCTAAAGGGGAAGATGGATTCCCACTCCTTCACCTCTTTGAATAGAGAGTATGCAATTATTTCTTTTTTGGTTTTTGCAAGGCAATGGGATTAAGTGACTTGTCCAAAATCACAGAGCTAAATAAATCTTAAATTTCTGAGATTGGATTTGAATTCAGGTCCTCCTGACTCCAGGGCTAATGCTCTTTCCACTGTTTCACATAATTAGCTCTAAACAACCATTTCTTGAGCATATTGAGTGGGATAAAGTCTGTGATGTCTTCAGTAGAATATTATAGATTGGAAAATAGTTAACTATGTGCTCCTCCTCCCTTGACAAAGCAACCTCTGGGATATCCCTGAAGAGTTAATTGACCCCACTTTATCTGTTGAAGTCTGGATGACCATTCAATTCATGGGGCTGAAGAGATAATCTGGTTTCTGTTTGAATTTTATACTCCTTTCCTTAGAGTTAGGATAAATGTGATTCTTGGACCTTTAGTTTTTGCCTCAATCTCTATAATTGATTGGGGTCTGTTCCTCAAGAAAGGAATAAAGCTTTTTCTTGATACCTTAAGAGATCTCCGAAATATATTTAAGTGGCAATTGTCCCACATAATATGATAATGGAGATAAGCAATATGATAATGGAGATAAATTATAAGGAGTATGAGGTTCCTTCTAAAATGCAAATTCTGTAACTCAGATTCTGTGATCATAAAATAATGTGACTAAGTCAAAATGCTAGAACAGGGGGGTTGCCCTACTTCAGTCTAAGGATTTAAATCTCTTTTTTATAGTCCTTTGTTCTAAATGCTTTGAACCATTGATAAAACAATCACAATAGCAATTTGCAGAGCTAAGAGGATTTTAGAAGAAACAATAAGGATTTTGACTAGTCTTCCCCAAAGGAGAGTTTTAAGAAGGAAACAAACACTTTAAAATAAATGAACAAAGAAAAGAAAAAGCAAGCAAGCAAGCAAAAGAATAGAAAAGGAAAAAAAAATAATAATAGCTATAACATCCTAATACTAAGAATTAAATATTCTGAAGAAAAAAGCCCAGAAGATGAGAGTAACATAGCAATAGTTGTTGCCTGGAAGTCAATAAAGAGAACAGGTAAGACAGTCCCAGAGTGTATTGAAAGAAATAGAGGAAGAAATAAGGAGACAAATCAAAACTACTTAGGAAAATCTGACTTGTTTGGCTTTGCAGTTTTATACATTTTATTTTGAATCTAACAACATCAATCAAGAGCTGAACATGAAATTACACATCTCTTTTACGTATAACCTATTTTTCTTCTTAAGTATAGAAGATTTTAACATGTAATTTTCAAAGTTATCATGTGTGAGAAATATAGGGTGTTGGTCTTCACAGGATGTGGAGGGGAGGCTTAAGGAATCCATTATAAAAGGGGAATGGCCCAGCCAATCACAGGACTGAAAGAGTTTTCCTAATCCCATTCCAGGGATACCAAATCCCAAATGGTTCTCAACCAGTCAAGAGTGACCTAGAGATCTTGATCTAATGCTACTGAGTCTGGCAATTAGGTAATTGAATATTAACCCACACACCCCCGGTGACAATTGGGGTTCATTAGCATATCATGCATTGTGTGATGGGGGATCATATTAGGGGTGTATCATGGAATGGGCAGACCTTTTAGATTGTAACTCAAACTCTGCGAGCCTATGAACATCCAAGAGGGAGGGGAAAGAATTTCTGAGGACAAAAAATTACCTGACTCCCAAGACTAAGGTGTGCTTCACACCTAGGAGTGAAGTACCCATACCTTGTAAGGTTTGTGAATAAAATGTACAGTTTTCTCTCACTCTAGCAGATTTTCTTTTCATTCATTTATAACATCATGCTTGCCTGCATTTTCATCTGACTTTTTTATTCTCTTTATTTTAACAAAAATTTCTTCAGTGACTCTTTTCTTCTTTATCATTTTTGTTTTTCTTTTCTTTCATCTAGAGAAAAAAACAGTTTAAGAAAGAAATGAGAAAATTTTTACCAAAGAAATGGACATCCTGATAATGATTAAAGAAAACCTAAAAATTATAAATTATAATAAATGCATAAAAACAAAGTAGAAAAACACAAAACAAAAATGAAAATATGAGACAACTCTCAGAAACTAGAAAGTGAAATAAGAAGAGATGTTTTATCAGTGCAATACTATTTAAAAGTAATTAAAAAACTAGAACAATTATTAAAAGAGTATCCTTTCTTCCTGTTGGATGAGGGGAGATCAAAAAAAAGCTAAAGACAGAAGATGACACTTACTAAGCATTGAAGAAAGCAGAGATTTCAAGAGATAGAGAAGGAGGGTGTTCATTTTGGCATGGGGGGAATAGTCATTAAAAAGATGAGAAGGTCAGATGGAATGTTCAAGTAAAGAACAGCAAATAAACATGTACAGCTGAGTGTTAAAAGGTATGGAGGAGTCATGCATTAAGAAACAAACAAACCAACAACAACAGCTGGAATGATAAGAAAGGGGCAGTTTGTAAAGGTATGAAGACTCCAAAATATTATGAAGCAAAAATTTATACACTACATCATACTATATTCTAAGAAATTATAAAAGTAGTCTTCCCACTTATTACTGTGACCAGAGGAAATTAAAAATGAAGTCCACAAGTCATCACCTGAAACAAAATTCTAATTGAATATATCCAAAAATGTAATTGTCAAATTTGAGAGCTTCCAGTTTGAAACAAAAGAGAAAATACTAACCAGGAAGAAATAAATCATCTGAAACAGTAATAAAAACCAAAGTTGTATACAATATATGAAAAGGAAAATCCTACAAATGGTTAAAAGGGTATTCTAAATAGTTGATAAGATTTAAAAATTTCTTGGCCAAATTTTTAAAAAATGACATTCAATGCCCACACTCCCTAGGATCTCAATATCTATAATCTATTTTCTAATCTCATACCTTAAGATGAATAGTTGTTTACAGTTTTCAATGGTCTCCTAATAGCCAAATTTAGTATTTTTTCTCATCCTTTGATCTCTGTAGCATTCAGTATTATTTTTCATTCTCTCTTACTGAATACGTTGACCTGTCATTTTTTCCATGAAGCTGCTTTCTACTGATTCTCTTTCCATTTCTTTAAGTGTTGCCTGTTAAAACCCTTTGCTGAGACATCTCATGTCATGCCCACTATTTGTGGATGTACAAGTCTCTGACATGGGTCCTCTTCTTTTTCTCTCTCCATTTTCTTACATAATAATTTCCTCTTCTCTTCCAAATTACCTAGAAATGTCAAAGGCATCATCAACCCTCCAGTTACCCACACTCATTCCTGTTATCCTCAATTTCTCCCCTTTGCCTCAGTCCATCTAGTCAATCAATTATAAAATATTGTTTCTATCTTCAAAACCTTTGTTGTAGCTATACTCACATAGCTATCAGTTTATTTCAAATTCTTATCTTCTCCCACTGCATTATTGAAATAAATGCTCTCCCACTTGACATTCTACTTCAAGCTATTCCCAAATACAATTCTTCTTTCATCTGAACTCCAGGTAAATTACCCAAAGCATATTTATCCCCATGTCACCTTATACTCAGGAAATGTCAGTGGCTATCTATTACCACTAGGATAAAATATAAACTCTTCTGTCAGTATTTGAACACCTTTACAAACTGCCCCTTTCTTATCATTCCAGCTGTTGTTGTTGGTTTGTTTGTTTCTTAATGCATGACTCCTCCATACCTTTTAACACTCAGCTGTACATGTTTATTTGCTGTTCTTCACTTAAACATTCCATTTGACCTTCTCATCTTTTTAATGACTATTCCCCCATGCCAAAATGATCACCCTCCTTATCTATCTCTTGAAATCTCTGCTTTCTTCAATGCTTAGTAAGTGTCATCTTCTGTCTTTAGCTTTTTTTGATCTCCCCTCATCCAACAGGAAGAAAGGATGCTCTTTTAATAATTGTTCTAGTTTTTTAATTACTTTTAAATAATATTTCACTGATAATGTTGTCTTCTTAAAAAATAACCTCAAAAAATATATTGAAAATTCATTTTTATTCTATTCATTTTATTTGTATATATAGATATAGATAGACATGCAAACATATGTATGTATATAAACATAAGCGCATTGTATCTCCTGCAATGGACGATCTTTGAGGGTAAGTCCTATTTCACTCCCAGCTTTATATTCCAAAATCTTATCAAAGTGTCTTTAACAAATAAGAACTTGGGGGCAGCTAGGTGGCACAGTGGATAGAGCACCAGCCCTGGAGTCAGGAGTACCTGACTTCAAATCTGACCTCAGACACTTAATAATTACCTGTCTGTGTGGCTTTGGGCAAGCCACTTAACTCCATTTCCTCACAAAAACCTAAATAAATAAATCAATAAATAGATAGATAAATAATAGATAGATAAATGAATAAATGAATGAATAAATGAATGAATGAATGAATAAAAAGCAAATAAGAATTTGAGTGTAAAGGTCACTTCCTAGATTATAATATTTTAGCTTGAAGTACCTAAAATAGTTGTTAAATATGTACTTCTCAAAAACTTGATTTATCCTCTTGGACTTGGGAGTCAGAAAGATCTGAATTCAAATAAAGTTTCAGCTTCCTCATCTATAAAATGGACCTTTCCAGGCTGATTTTTAAGGTAAAATGAGTGGGAGTGTTTTGTAAATAAATCTTAAAGCCCTATATATAATTGCTAGTTCTTCTAAAACCGTTTTATCTCTAGCATTAATAGAATCCTTTTTGGATGGGAAATGACAAATTAAGACTCTGGACTGATGGTGTTGTGCTAATCAATATGAATAATAACTAGTGTTTAAAGAATACTATTGCTTACAAATCCTTTAGAGACATAATCTTATTTGATCCTTACAAGAGCCCAAATATGACAACTGACATTATTATCCTGATTGTAGAGATTTGGAAATTTAGGTTTAGAGGGGTTAATTGGTTCTCTCCTGGTTGAAAAACCAGTAAATATCAGAGGGTAGATTAGATTACAAATCTTTATTTAAATCCAGTGCTCTTTCTGCTTTGCTATAAAAAGCAATTTAACTGACATTGGCTGACAAGCAGTAGGTTCCCTAATTGTCAAATTATAAAGCTATGTTTTAATGAGAAATATGTCAGTCATCTTTGAAATAGTATTAATAGGAAGGGACTAAAGGAACTTTACCTAGTGGCCATCTTTATTCTGTGGAAATTTTGAAATGGTTCTTTGAGATATATATATATATATATATATATATATATATATATATATATATATATATATATATATAATATGTTAACAACTTCAGCTTTAAAGAAAATTGAGTCTCGAGGTTTGGCAAGGTGCTTCAACCTTTCAAAGCTATTCATTTTCTACCCAGAATGCATGCCTAGGTGCTTAGGCAAAGCAGAAAAAATGTGAATGTTTTCATCCTTAGGATCAGAATGACATAGACATTCATGAATTCTGATTGTTGAGCTCCTTACATAAAATGACCTCCTATTCTGAATTTTCACAAATATGCTACATCATCTTTTTCTTTTAAATAAGTCTTCTGGTTTGACAAATTAATTTCATGTTTTTCATGTTTCAAGATGAAGGGAACACTGTCTAAGGTCAATCAAACCAGGAAACAGTTTGCATAACTAGATTTAAGGGAGGTGTGAAAAAAATGAACATAAATAGAAAGGCTAACCCTGTAAAATAAATTTAACTCCTTTATCCTCTGTCTATCTGCTCTGTGTAAAAGGACTGGGAGATGGTATAGGGTGATTAAATTGACTATTTAAAATATGGCATGAGAAATTTACAAGGATTAACAGTCAAGGGAAAAAAAATAGAGAAAAAAGAAAGCTGACCAGGATAGAAGACATGGAATTTTGGAAGGTTTGGGTGATAAGTAAAATTAAAGAAAGATAATTCTTTCAAAATCACTCTTTTTACTTATGAAGAAGCCAAGGTCATGGTTCATGGTTGGTGGAATGTTTTTCTCAATATTCCCTCCAATAAATAGTAAGATGGAACACAATCAAATAAAATAGGAGTATGTAATAGAAAGGGAAGTATTAAAGAGTTCTGGACCAAGAAAATAATAGTTGCTGGATTAGAAGAGACTCACAGGTAAGTGAAATCAGAATCTACTCCAGAAGGCTCTACCCAGGGGAAAGAGGAAGCAAAAGCAGGAGAGGAAGAGATCAGAGTTCCTTCAAACAGAGGGAGTAGGAGTCAATTATAAAAGTTATGATTCATATATATATATATATATATATAGATATATAGATACATAGATATATAGATATAGATACATACAGTACTTCCAGTTTAGAAAGTACTTTCTTTGAAATAACTTTTTGAATATGTATTGATCAAGTGGCAAAATAATCACATACTGCATGGTATGATGCCTTACATAATATGCATTTAATAAATGTTTATCCTACACTAATACATCATTGGTGGAGCTGTGAACTCATCTAACCTTTCTGGAGGGCAATTTGGGATTATGCCCAAAGGGCAACAAAAATGTGCATACTCTTTGATCCAGCAATACCACTACTGGGTCTATACCCTGAAAAGAATATGAAAAAGGGTAAAAATGTCACGTGTACAAAAATATTTATAGCAGCCCTGTTTGTGTTGGCAAAGAATTAGAAATCAAGTAAATGTCTTTCAATTGGTGAATGGCTTAGCAAACTGTGGTATATGTATGTCATAGAACACTATTGTTCTATTAGAAACCAGGAGGGATGGGAATTCAGGGAAATCTGGAAATATTTGCATGAACTGATGCTGAGTGAGATGAGCAGAACCAAAAAAACATTGTACACCCTAATAGCAACATGGGGATGATGATCAACCTTGATGGACTAGCTCACCTTTTCAGTTCAACAACCAGGGACAATTTTGGAAAATATCATCTGTATCCAGGGAAAGAATTATGGAATTTGAACAAAGACCAAAGACTATTACTGTCAAGTTAGAAAAAAAACATGTTATATTAATATATAATTTTACTATCTCATACTTTATTTTTCTTCCTTAAGGATATGATTTCTCTGTCATCACATTCAACTGAGATCAATGTGTAATATGGAACCAGCATAAAGACTAACAGAATGCCTTCTGTGGGGGGTGGAGGGAGGGAAGCAAGAATGGGGGGGGGGGGGAATTGTAAAACTAAATAAAACCCTTCTTAAAAATAAATAAATAAACAAACAAATGAATGAATGAATGCTTGTCCTTTTCCATCTTTCTTTGACATTCTAGTTTTACAATGAAGGAGGCTAAGGCTGAAAGACCTTAAATAATTACCAAAATATCACATAGCAAATAAATGGCAGCCAGGCCTAAAATGGAGTCTTATGAATATGAATCCAAATCCAGTGTCTTTTCTATCATAAAGTACTGCTCATTATAGCTTCCATTTGTTTTCAAGGTCCTTTGAATTTGTTGCATTTTATTGCCTGCATTATTTTTTTTCAAAATTCTCTTATTTTGGTGAGAGTAGGGTATTGCAACTGTGTTTTCATAGGTAGAATGAGATAGAGGTAAAAAAACTTCATCTTTGTAGCATACCTGCATCTTTCAATTACACAGACCTTTAATGCTGCTTAAGATCACTAATAGATTCAGCGATCTGCCCAAGGGATCAAACCCAGAGCAGACTTCAATGCTGTCTTACTGACTCTTGGATCAGCTCTCTATCCATTATTCCAAGCTATCTGTTTTTAGTATTTATACCTTTTAAAAACATCTCTATACTTTAGATGAGGAAAAAGAAATGAAGGAATGAATGATAAAGTATTTATTACCATGCATTATAGTAAATACTAAGGATATAACTATAAGCAAGCAAAATATTTCCTACTTTCAAGGCTGTTATATTCTAATACTTATCGAATCTCCCAGGGACTCAACTAGTGGGATGGATAAAAGGAAAATGACTGGAGTAAAAAAAGATCACATGAATGACTTATAATCAGAACACTATTTGTGTATGACCAATGTAACCAAAGCAAAAATGATTTCTGGGTTAGAAAGAATATTAGTTTCCAAGGATCAAGTTGGGGTACTACTGATTTTGATAAATTTCACCTCAGATCAGGCTATTTAATCCTTCAAGAAACATTTTTCATATTGGAAAGATAATACATAGACTGTAAGGGACCATAATATCTACTGTTTCATTAACCCTTACTGGGCATATCTGGAAAACTCTTAGGATATTCTTTGAGGCTCCAATAGGATACTTAAGAATATGATCTTTACATGCTGCATATTTACTTGGAAAAACAAAAATTAGTCTTATTTTTTTATTTTTTGTTTATTTCTTTTCTTTTCTTTTTTATTTTATTAAACATTTTCCAATTCATTTTAATTTGATTTCACATCATACTAGGAAGTTTTGTTGAATACTTAGGTAGAGTTGGAGACTCGACTTAAATCACTTGCATGTAAGTTTGCTATAGTTATTAATCATATGTCTATGTCTTAATAAATAGCTTTTGGGGTATATAGATAAGCTACTCAAGGCTGGGTTGGCATGTGTTCTCTGATTAGAGAAAGCACTGGGTAGATATTGGGGAAAGCAATGGGTAATGGATGCTTGGCTAAAGAATATGTGTGTGTGTGTGTGTGTGTGTGTGTGTGTGTGTGTGTGTGTATGTACACTATCAAAAGGTCAGACCATGGTCAAATGACTTCCTATGGTAAAGGAAGTTATTTATTTATTTTTTTGGCAAAGGAATTGTTTGCTTGTCAGGTAATACAAAAGTGGAGGAAAGATGACTAGGATGTCAAGGTAATGGAATAAATAATACTATTTCTGAACTCAGATTGTGTCTGAAAGCCTGTAACACCAGTTCTTATTGACATGAGTATCCTACAAGGTCCTGGGTACTGCTATTGCCTTCTTTTAAAAATATTTTTAATTTATTTAAGGCAATGGGGTTAACTGACTTGGGCAAGGTCACACAGCTAAGTAATTATTAGGCGTCTGAGGGTAGATTTGAACTCAGGTCCTCCTGTCTCCAGGACTGGTGCTCTATCCACTGCGCCACCTAGCTGCACCCTTGACAGTACCTTCTATTGAATAAGCCAGCATTCCAAGACATCTTACAATGAGTTATGATAATGAAAAAATGGCCCCATCATAACCAGCTATCTGAAAATAAAAGAGGCTGGTTGTCTTTTGCTTAGTAAAAAACTTGCATTGCCAATCACATTTAACAAAACATATATATACATATATATATATATATATATATATATATATATATATATATCTGAAAAACAAATGCCATATCAGATACTTAAAACAAATACTGAAGATTCTCATGCTCATGGTAGATAAATCCTTTACTGAGGTTATTTTCCACAGAAAATCAACCTTTTCAATGAAAATAAAGTTAATAGGAACAGACTGGAAAATGTTCAGTCTGATTGACTATTTTAAATTATTGCATTAAAGTTTCATAATTGAGAATTGTGGAGTTTCCCAGGTAAATGACAGTTGAATTTGAAGAAAAGGATTTCTTAGAGATAAATGTTTCAATATAATTTGTGACTTCCAGATTAATGCAGTCTTTTTTAAAATTTTTTTTGCACTTTGTATTAGATGAGCAACACAGATGTTTTATGAAAATGTAGCCTTTCAGTAAACAAATTACTTTATAAATTGGTTTGACAAATAGCTATTTTATATAGAATATTTTCAGTCTCCTTTGACTTTTACAATGAAAATTGGATATAATGTTTCTCCAAAGGTTTTTCTAGGTAGTCTTGGTGCAGTTATGTTTATTTTTTCAAACTGAAACAAAAACATATAGAGTTATGCATAACTAACCACTTTCTTCTCAAATATAATTTACTTGATGAACTCCTCTGCTTTGGTACAAAAAGAAGAAACTATGTATTTGAATCATTTTACAAAAACAGACTCTGGGGGCAGCTAGGTGGCGCGGTGGATAGAGCACCAATCCTGGAGTCAGGAGTACCTGAGTTCAAATCCAGCCTCAGACACATAATAATCACCTAGCTGTGTGGCCTTGGGCAAGCCACTTAACCCCATTAGCTTGCAAAACCTAAAAAAAACAGAGAGAGTCTGTCGGTGAGAGAGTGCAAGAGAGATGTATTTCCCTAAGTAATTTAATAACCCTGAAAATGAAAGTATTGTAATGGGCAGCAGAAACTTGTTTTTAGTATCAATATCATCAACATCATTGTCGTCATCATCATCATTATCTTTGTTTCAAAGTTTACAAAGTACTTTACATAACTCATTTGAATCTCACCATTACCTCATATTGCAGGTACTACAAATAAGATTGTTCCCATTTTATTGATAAGACAACAAAGTCTCAGAAGAGTTGCATGAGTTTACAGGGTCACACAACTAGTAAATATGATAGTGGAAAAGGATGGAATAAAAAAGTTTAACCTTTTTATATATAACTGAAGAACAAAAAAAAAAGAAGGTTGAGGAAAGATTGGGGAGGGGATGCATAAATGCCATATTATTTCACTTCTGTGTCATATCCTTTTTTGCGTCCCTACTTTTTAGACTTTGATGTCCTTGAGAGTAGAAATTATTCATTCTGTGCACTTCTTTGTATCTCAAACATTTAGGGTAGTGATGGCATATAGTATCATAAATTTACTGACTAATAATAAGTATTAGTCATTCATTTGGTTTTTCTTGCATGGAGTATTAGACTAAAGTCTTCTGAATTTTCTTTGCCTTCCCTGGATTTCATTTAGTTAGTACCAATGTATAATCAGCAAAATTGCATTTTTATAATTTGAAAGGAAGGTGTAGTTCATCTAGTTCCTTATTTTGCACTAGGAAAACTGTCTCCTCACTTCAATTTCATGATATATATGTGGGTCCCCAGATTTCTAAGATTTAAAGTTCTGAATCAGAATAGGGAAAGCATGTTATTTATTTTATTTTATTTTTTTTTGTACTTGGGTGCCAGTTGATTAACCTAGGATATTTCCAGCAGCTGACCTGGCAGATTATAAACAGGCCTAAGCTTAAGAAAGCAAAAAAGAAAAAAGAAAAAGAAAAGAAATCCTAATATTCCAAGGTACTTTTGATGAATGATCCTTAAAATCCATACAGTTTCACAAGTCAATCAGTTAACACAATTTTATTTCTATAAATTTACATTAGGAAATTAAATATTTTGAACTTACAGCAATAAATGACAACATTCATTATTAATACAGTATTTTGAAGTGACCAATTCCTATAACTTTAACCCATTAAAATACTGCATTTAAAAAACAAAAAACTGCAACTTTCTTACTCATGCTTACCTCCACCATTCTATTCCCTTATTTGTTCATTTAAAATTTTCTATAGGGGAAAGGTGATACAGTGGAAAAGCTCTGAATTTGGAATCAAAAAAATCTGGCTTTGTTCAAATGCTAGCTTTTTAGTTATTATCTATTTCTTTTTTTTGTGAAATAGGAATGCTAATACACATAATAGAAGAATAATAGTCATATTACCAAACTTAAAGTATCATTTTGATGGTTAAATGAAGCAATTCATACATAGGACTTTGTGAACCAAAAAGCACTATCTAAACTTCTCAGTTATTACTATTATTACTAGGAGTAACAGTCATTAATACACAATGTTTTTGTCCTTCCTTTTTGAAGAAGATCACTATAACAGGGAGGTGATGTCATGATAAGCATGTGATTTAGATATGAGTGGGACAGGTGTTATGTGAAGTCATCAGTCTCACTTGCTCCTCTAGAGCCATCCAGATTTAGTAGCCAGATATGAATCAGCATGACTGTAAATGGTACTGGATGAAAGGTAATTAGGATTAAGTGACTTGTCCAAGGTCACACAGCTAGTAAATTTCTGAGACCAGATTTGAACTTCTGTTCTAATGAAGGCTAGTGCTCAAAACACTGTATCATCTACATAAATTGCTTTGTATGTTTTAAAGTGATACATAAATGTCAGTTATAATTATTTTGCAGTGTTGGGTACTGAAAAAATATGAGATTTATATTAATAAGAATTTCATTACTTAAGGACATTACTATTTTTATTATTTATTTAGCTCAATTTAGGAATTCCGAGTGATTCTATCTTTTTAGTGTTGTTTTTATAACTTTTTAACAGTCTGGGGACTTCCTTTGTGGAGTCAAACTGATGGGATGAAGCCAGGAAATTCCTGGACTTTGTCTTAAAACAACTTTAAATGAAGCCTCTTCACAAACCCTTAAAGAGACAGAATCCATGAAACCAAAAAAAAAAAAAACAAACAAATAAAAAAAGAGTGAAACAACTTTGAACTAAAGGTATCTTGGAGGAATTTCACAAAAGGTCTGTCTCATGGCCTGTCTCAAAAGGGTAGTGCAACCTAGCATAGGCAGGAGACCTGGGAAGTCAGTGGAAGGTCTTTAGCCATAGAGCAGCTCAGTTCCCAGTTCAACAGGCTAGTGGTATACCAGGCCAGCAGTGAAACTCCCAGCCCCAGATCAGAAGACAGTTTGAGCCCAGGAATGCTAGTGCAGCAGTATGAACTAGGGTGGGCTACCCTAATACAAGGAACAACCACAAGCAGCTATGATGCCAGAGAGGAAAGCCAGGCACAAGATCCAAGGCCCCCAGTACAAAAAAATGTTGTGACTATACTTCTTAAGCCCCAGGAGCAGAGCTCAACTATCAAACTGACTTAAGAAACAAAGGAACTCAAAGGATATGAATAGACAGTTTTCAAATGAAGAAATTAAAGCTATATATAATCATGTTAAAAAGTGCTCGAAATCATAATTGATTAGAGAAATGAAAATTTAAACAATTCTGAGGTATCATCTCACACCTTTCAGATTGGCTAAAATGACAAAAAGAGAAAATGATCAATGTAGGAGAGGTTGTGGGAGGATTGGGACATTGATGAATTGCTGGTAGAGTTGGGAACAGATCCAACATTTCTTGACACCAATATGGAACTATGACCAAAGAGCAATAAAACCGGTCATACACTTTGATACAGCAATTCCAATTCTAGGCCAATATCCAGAAGAAATCATAAAAAATAGGAAAAGTCCCACATATTCCAAAATATTTAAAGTAGCTCTTTTTGTAGTAGCAAGGAATTGGAAATTGAGGGGATGCCCATCAATTGGGGAATGGATAAACAAGTTATGGCACATGAACACTATGGAATATTATTGTTCTATAAGAAACCATGAATGATCAGACTCTAACAATGCATGGATCTGATCCTGAGTGAAGGGAACAGAACAAAGAGAACAATGTACACATCAACAACAACAATGGGAGATGATCAGCCTTCATGCAAGTAGATCCTCTCAGCAGTTCAGAACTAGTTTTAGAAATGTAACCTTCCCTGCAGGGAAAAGGAGAAAGAGAAAATAGAGAAGAAAAAAGAAGGGGACTAATAAAAGAGAGGAAGTTTGAGAGAAGTGGCATTCAAAAGCAAAACTTTGGTGAGGAGAGAAGAGGGGAACTGAAGGATAAAAGTAAAAATGGGGAAGACAGCATGGAGGAAAATATAGATTTAATAATTATAACTGTAAATATAAATGGAATGAAATCTCCCATAAAATGGAGGCAGTTAGCAGAGTAGATTAAAAACCAGAATCCTGCAATATACTGTCTAAAAGAAACACATTTGAAGCAAAAATACATACACAGGATAAAGGTAAATGGCCAGAGCAGAATATATTATGTCTCAGCTAAAGTAAAAAAAAAAAAAAATAAAGACAATAAGCAAAGCAATTCTGATCTTAGACAAAGCACAAGCACAGATGAAACTAAAAGGAATAAGGAAGAAAATTATAAATTCCCAAAAGTACCATAGGCAATGAAGTAATAAAAAGATTAAACATATGTGTACCAAATTATATGGCATCCAAATTCTTAGAGGAGAAATTAAATGAATTAGGCAAAGACATAGGTAATAAAACTATATTCATGGGGGAAATCAATTTTTCTCTCTCAGAATTAGATAAATCTAACCATAAAATTAAAAGGGAGTTAAAGAAGTGAATAGAATTTTAGAAAAGTTAAATATGATAAATTTCTGGAGATAAAAAGGGGATAAAAAGGAATATACTTTCTTCTCTGTAGTACTTGGCACCTACACAAAAAAATGATCAAATTTTATGGCATAAAATCCTCACAATCAAATTCAGAAAGCCAGAAATATTGAAGGAAGTCTTTTCAGATCATGCACAATAAAAATTATATCCAATATAGGGTCACAGAAAGATGAGCTAAAAATTCATTGGAAATTAAATAACCTAATATTAAAGAATGACTGGATCAATTAAAAAATTGTAGAAGTAATCAGCAACTTCACTAAGACAATGAAAAATGATGAAACATCATACCAGAACTTGTGGGATACAGGCAAATCAGGCTTTAGGGGAAAATTTATGTCTCTAAATACTTACTTGCAATAAATTAAAGAAAGAGGAGATCAATGAATTTGGCATACAACTAAAAAAACTAGGAAAAAAGAACAAATTAAAAATCTCCAATTAAACATCAAATTAGAAATTCTAAAAATCAAAGAAGAAATTAATAAAATTGAAAGTAAAAACACTGTTGAAATAATAAAGCTAAAAACTTTTCTGTTAAAAATGAGGAGGAAATTAAAGTAATAATTCAAAGTTATTTTGACCAACTATATACCAATAATTGACAATATACGTGAAATGGATGAATATTCAGAAAAATATAAATTTCCAGATTAACAGAAGGGGAAATAAATATATTAATAACCCATTTCAGAAAAAAAAGAAATTGAAGCCATCAATGAACTCCATAAGAACAAAATTATCTAGGGGTCAAATGGATTTACAAGTGAATTCCATTAAATATTTAAAGAATAATTAATTCTAATTCTATATAAACTATTTTAAAAAGTAAGCAAAGAGTCAAAACAGAGAAGAAAAGTATAGATCAATCTACCTAATGAATATTCTTGCAAAAAATTTTAGCAAAAATATTACAACAAATGTTACAGAATAATACACCACGAATATGAATGGGATTTATACCAGGTTATGGTTAAATTTTAGGAAAACAATAAGCATGATTGCCCATACCAATAACAAATTAATAGAAATCATATAATTATCTCAATAGGTGCTGAAAAAACCTTTGACAAACTATAGCACCCATTCTTAATAAAAACATTATTGAATATAGGAATAAATGAAATTTTCCTTAAAATGATAAGCAACATCTATCTAAA
This sequence comes from Macrotis lagotis, assembly GCF_037893015.1. Taxonomy (NCBI): domain Eukaryota; kingdom Metazoa; phylum Chordata; class Mammalia; order Peramelemorphia; family Peramelidae; genus Macrotis; species Macrotis lagotis. The sequence goes on from NC_133660.1 coordinate 89,578,387, forward strand.
ACATTATTTGTAATGGGATAATCTAGAAGCATTCCAAGTAAAATGAAGGGTGAAACAAAGGTGCCCACTATAACCACTACTATGCAATATCATATTAGATATGTTAGCTTTAGCAAAAGGAAAAGAAAAAGAAATTGAAAGAATTACATTAGGCAATGAGGGGGAAAAAACATCTTTGCATGTAATTGGGAAAAATTACTTTGTTTCAAAAATAAAGCCCAAAATCTGGAAAAGGCCCAATATGAATAAAAATATTTATAGCTTCTCTTTCTGGCAAAAAATAAAACATCTGACAATTAAAGGGATACCCATCAATTGAGTAATGGCTGACCAAATTGTAGTAAGAAATTATGATGGAATATTATTGTGCTATAAGACTTGATGAGAAGAGTGCTCTCAGTAAAACCTGTATAAACTTACATAGCTGATGCATAGTCAAATGAGGCATGTACAAAGTTGCAGCAATATTGTAAGATGAGCAGTTGTGGATGATACAGCTAATCTCAGCAACACAATGACCCAAGACTACTCTGAAGGACTTATAAAATGAGCTCCATTCCCAGAGAAGGAATGGATAGTATCTGAATGGAGATTTAAGCAAATTTTTTTTTACTTTATTATTCTATATTTTCTTTCACAACATGACTATTATAGAAATGTTTTTGCCTGACTACCCACATATAGCGCATATCAAATTGTTTGCCTTCTCAGTATGGTGGGTTAAGGGAGAAGAAGGAAGGGAGAGAATTTGGAAATCAAAGTTTTAAAAATTGCTACATACATACACACACACACACACACACACACACACACACACACACACACACACATATACATATATATATATATATATATATATATATATATATATATATATATATAGGGGAAACATAAAATTCCAAATAAACTAAAAACTAAATAGAATTGTATATGTACAACAACCTATATCAGATCATTGATTTCATTGGGAGATGGGAGGGAAAGGAGATTAGTAGAAAAATGTGAAACTCAAAAACTTGCAAAAGAATGAATGCTGAAAATGATCTTTGCATGTCATTGGAAAAAATAAATTCTTTTAAATAAATAAAACTTCTCTCTGGAAGGGGTAGAGATGAGATACCTTTATTTTAACTTCTTTTAATTTTATTTTTCCAATTACTTGCTATGAGTTTTTCAACTTTCATTCACTAGCATATTTTTAAGTTGCACATTTTTCTACCACCCCTTTTCTTCCAACTCCTCCACCCCTCAGTGACAAACAGTCAGGTAAAAGTTTTACATATAATTTGTGTTTAACATGTTTACATATTAGTAATTTTGTATATGAGGAATTAGGAATAAGGGAAAAGAAAGAAAATGGTTTTTAAAAAGTGAATATAGTATACATTCAGAATCTGTGTTTTTGTTGTTGTTGTTGTTCCACTGGATGCATTTATCATAGTTGATCAACTCACAATGCTATTGTTATTGTGGAGATTCCTTCTTAAATTAGCATAAGAATTAATCCACAGTATATGGGAGGTGTAGTGTTATAAATGGAAACAATTCCTGCTTCCCTTTAAGCAAAATCCAATTCCTTTCCCTCTAGTTTCCCAGTGACTAGAGAAATGGTGTTATGAAATAATATTTTACATCTGCCTAAATATAATAAAGAATTGGATGAAATATAAAATGTTAGAATAGATCTGAAGTGATTTGGAAGATAAACTTCTGACTTCTTTTAAAAATTGCAAAGACAGTTTAAAAAATAATACTCCTTTTTTGGTGTGTGTATTTACCTAACTCTGAAATTTCACCTATGGAGAGGATTCTTGGTGAAGAAATTTTTTCTGTCAGTGCAAAATAGCATATTATCCAACAATTTAGGGCCTTGAAGATTTTCCTAGAGATATGGACAGGTTAAATAACTTGAGTATGATCTCACAACCAGGATGTTTGAGTGTATCAATAAAGTCTTGATTACAGATCTTTCTCTCTGTCTTTCTACATCTCTCTTTCCATGTCTCTCTCTCTACCTCTCTCTCTATCCCTTTCTCTTTCTCACTTTGACTTTCTCTGTCTCTTACTTTCTCTGTGAATTTGCCTCTTTCCATCTCTCTTCCTATTTATATATAATACATATTCACATACATTTACATTTTTGTCTTTAAAAATATCAAATGAGTAATTACACATATGTATACCCTCATTCAAACATGCATATAAATATAAATGCAAACACATACACACACACATATATATATATATACATATACACATATATATTTGTTATGATTTTAAGTTGTTTGAGATGACATATATGTAAATAACAAATCTTTGCCTCTCTTGGTTCATTGTTCTTTCCCTTCTATAAGTACATGAACCTGACCTTACTAATTCTCTTTTACTCAGTGACATTTGATAAATGAATGAATGTAAAAATCAGAAGAAAAGTGACTGAGTTTTTTTTTAGGTTTTTGCAAGGCAAACGGGGTTAAGTGGCTTGCCCAAGGCCACACAGCTAGGTAATCATTAAGTGTCTGAGATGGGATTTGAACCCAGGTACTTCTGACTCCAGGGCCAGTGCTTTATCCACTGTGCCACCTAGCTGTCCCTGAAAAGTGACTGACTTTTAAGAATACAAGCTGAATGGCAAACACCCCCAAACCACTGAAGTTTATAGGAATATTTATGAAAGTGTCTGTTTGAAGTGAGAAAAGACCATCAAACCAAACATTATTTCTACTTTAGTGTCTCTTTTAGACAATCTAAGTGAATGCAAATTTAGATTATATATTAGTCTGAATTGTGGAACCTTTTTTTTTGTAAAAATTCACATTGATTTCTTAATTTGTATAATATTTAATTAATTCAAATCCATTAAAAGTTCAATACAGGGAGTCTAATCACTTTAAAAATCCTTATTAATTTAGTTGCTTTTGCTTTCTTTAATAATACTGGGAGCATCTTAAAATGCATTATTATATTCTAAAAGTTGGAATATTTAGTGCATTTGGATCAGCCAATCAGTGAAATTTACCATCTTTCTGACCACAGTAATTACTATATACTCCCACTTTGAATGGCAACATTTTAATCAGCATTTGCATTTCTGTAGTATTAGGAGTTTAATTTTCAAATATAACAACTTGCATTTAGTTATGCACATTTTTGACCAATGTCCTTATATGGTAGGTAGATACATAACTAGGAACCTGTGCTTTTGCAACAATACTTTTGAGCAGGTAGTGTCTGTGGTAGAGGAATAAGGTGAAGGAGATTCTCTCAGATATGACCTTGATATGATTGAGTTATAATAAAAACAAAAGGTATAGAAGTAGAGGATGCTAAAATCTTAAAATCCAAAGTATTTTAAGAAACTGTTTGAACAGGGAGACTGATATTGATTTACTGAAGAAGGAGAATGATCTAAGGTGGCAAAGATTATAGTAAAAAGGATCTGATAAAAAAAACAACTTTGAACTTGCAGTGGTTATAGAGGAAGAGTGTAAAGGTGGCATGGAAATACAAGTAGATCTCGTTCTGACCTGCTGTCTTTGAGGATGTGAAAGAAAGCAAGAGCAACCAATTTTATTGGAGCTATCAATACACAGAGAAAGTTGGATTTCAGTGGGCATCACTTAGTAAAAGGAATTTAAAAGGAAAAAAAAAGGTTGCAAAAAGCTACTGGAGGGTCTGTCTGCTTTTAGACACTTCCCACTCCAAACTCTCCTCATTCAGACTTTATTTTTTTTCCCTCAATAAAGCACAGGTCTGATCCTGCCAACGTCCCTACTCTATAAACTCCAGTTGCTTCCTATCCCTTCCAGGATCAAATACATAGTCTCTGGCATTTAAAGTGTTTTGTATCTTAGTAGTCTTCTCCGTTTCTAGTCTTCTTAAATTTTACTCCCCCTCATTGCAGTGAAACTATCCTACTTGCTATTCCACAAACTAGATACTCTGTCCTTATTTATATCCAAGCATTTTCTCTAGCTCTCCCACTTGCTTAGCATGCTCTCCTTTTTTAACTATATCTATTCTGGCTCCCTTTACATATCAACTAAAATTCCATCTTTTACAGTAAGTTTTCCCAACTCCTCATAGTTCTAGTGCCTTTCCTCATTTCATTTGCTTTTCTATTTATGTATTTGTGCATATTTGTTTGTTTGCTGTGTCCCCCATTAGACTGTTAAGTTCTTTGCACTGAAGGGAATGTCTTTTGTTTCTTCCAGTGTCTATAGCACTTAGCACAGAGTCTGGAATACAGTGTTAGCTTTATAAGTGATTATTGACAGTTCCATTAACCTAGTATCATAGAATCATAGATTTGGAGTCAAAAGGGATCTTAGAGTTCACCTATGTCTAGTCCCCTCATTTTACAAATGAGGAAATCAGTACACAGAGACATTAAAATTATTGCTTCAAATCACAAAGGAAGCAGGTAGCAATTAAAATTGGAAGAAAGGTCCTCTAATTTTATATATAATGATTTTTCCTCTGGTGCAAAATAGAGAACAGAAAAGGAAAATATAGAAACTAAGATGTACTGTTGCTGAATTTACTATGAGGAAAGTCGGTGGGGGGTGGGAGCAAACAATTGTTAGGCCCAGTATTTGCTTCCTTTCCCATTGATTCTTGGGTCACAATGGCAAGAGATATGTGATGTGAAGCAACCAGCTTGCTTTTAAAATAATATAATTGATATTCTTTTGTTCACTCTTCATCTTTAACTTTTTCTTTATCATTTTCTCAAGCCTAGACAAAAAAGAAAATCAAACATAAATCAAGTCCTGTTTTATAGTATTTGCTGGTTTTGTTCTTGTGGTTCAGTCATTTCAGTCATGTTCAACTCTGCATGATCACATTTGAAGTTTTCTTTGCGAAGATACTAGAATAAATATTTTTGCCATTTCCTTATGCAGTTTATTTTACCTATGATGAAGCAGAGGCAAACAGATGTAAGGGATTCTCCCAGAGTCACATACTAATACATATCTGGGGTGAGATTTAAACTCAGGAAAATGAGTATCATTATTCCAGACCCAGAGCTTCATACACTGTACTGCCTATCTGCCTATTTAATGATTTATGAGGTATCTATTCTATTATTGAGTATTTTACAATCATTTTTTCCTAAATTTGAACTGATTCTAGCTCACCTGGGTATAATTCCTACTGAGAATATAACCTTAATTCAGATATTTGATAGTCAAGGTACCCTGGGACACAACAGCCCAGGATCAGGCATAGCTAGGTGTCTGAGAGAGAGGATTACTTTTTTCTCTAGATATGTGAGACAAGTTCTATTTAGAGTGCTAGTTAGTGTATGAAATAGGAGTGAAAGACATCTTGTACCACCTTCCTTGGCATATTTCCTTTCACAAGGTCAAAAGGTAGATTAGCTATCTGATGTGACCCAGATTGAAAGAAAAATCAGAACCAATCAAGAAGGTTACTCCCTATTTTGGGTTACATGAGAAGACTAGGCATCTGTTTATGTTAATTCATTATTATTGTTAACAACATTCTAGGTTTTATTCTTTATTTCACGCTGGCTACACCTGTGTTCTCTGTATATGTATTGATGTATATGCTTGAAAGAAGTAAATGTTATGGAACCATGCCCAAAGAGCAATAAAACTGTTCATATCCATTGACCCAGCAATTCCAGTTCTAGATTTATATCTACAAGAAATTATAAGAAACAGGAAAAGTTCTACAAAATATTCATAGCAACTATTTTTGTAGGGACAAAGAATTGGAATTTGAGTGGATACCCATCAATTGGGGAATGCTTAAACAAATTATGGTCCTTGAATATTATGGAATATTATTATTCTATTAGAAATCATAAATAGTCAGACTCTAAAGAAGCATGGAATGACTTACAATATCTGATGTTGAGTGAAGGGAGCAGAACCAAGAGAACAATGGAAACATTAGTAACAACATTGTGAGATGATCAACCGCAATGGAAACAACTCCTCTCAGCAGTCCAGAGAAATAGGACAACCGTATTAGATCAGTTTTGGTCAATGTTATCCCCATTCAGAGGAAGAAAAACAAAACAAAACAAAATAAAAAAGAAAAACTAATTCTTAAGAATCTGATCAACATTTTATAAAACTTATCTCTTATGTATCTCTTTCCCTTAATCCTAATTCCTCATACCAAAAATATGTATGTATTAAAATGTAAACAAGTTTATTGAAAATATGTATGTATAATACTAAACTGACTGTCATTGAGGGAAGGTGGGTAGGAAGGGAGGGTTATAGGAAATTTTGTAACTTTAAATTATACATGTGAATATGGATTAAAATAAATAAATAAATAAATAAAGTTATAAAAAAGAAAAGGTGACTGTGTCACCATAATTCTATGATTTCCCTACTGCAGGCAAATATAAAATGTCCTGTGGTGTGGAAACAAACATTGCTCAAGATTATGTATGCTTATGTCCATCTACTATGTTGTTGTTGATCTTAGAGTTTGTTTAAATTCCACTCCATATATTCCTCAAGAGGATGAAATTAAAAGAAATTCACTGGATTCTTCTTGAAAGAGATCCCCAAATGAAAACTTCCAGGAATATTTTAATCAAAAACCAGAACTCCCTGGCCATGAAGAATATGCTGCAAGCAACCAGAAGGATACAATTAAAGTATTGTAGGACATGGAATATGATACTCCAGAGGGCCAAGACACTTGGTTTACAACCACGAATCACCTTCCCAGAAAAAATGAACATGATCTTTCAGAGAAAAATAGACATTCATTGAAATAAAGGAATTTTAAGCAGTATCGATGAAATGATCAGAATTCAATTGAAATTTTTATTTAAATATACAAGACTTAAAAGAAATGCAAAGAAGGTAAACAAGAAAGAGAAAACATAAGTGGTTGAATGAGATTAACCTCTATATATCTCTACACAGGAGAATAATATTTGTAACTCACGAATTGTAGCAGGAAGAAAGAGTAAACATAGAAATATAGTATATTCATCAATTGAGTAGTATATGAATATAGTATATTCATAAATTGTCTTTGATGGGAAAAATATAAAAATAAGGAATTAAAAAATTATTTTATTGAGGAGCAAATGGGGAGGCAGGATAGGGTAAGTTACATCACATGAAGACGTGCAAAAGGTGTTACAGTGGATAGAACACTGGCCTTGGAGTCAGGAGTACCTGAGTTCAAATCCAGCCACAGACACTTAATTGCCTAGTTGTATGACATTGCACAAATAATTTAACCCCATTACCTTGCAAAAACAAAGCAAAAAAATGTGCTCTATTACAAGAGTGGGAAAAAAGCAAGTTGCTGAGCATTATTTGAACCTTATTCTCATCGGATTTGACTCAGAGAGGATAACATTCATATGTAGTTAGGGATAAAAATCTATCTTACATTTTGAGGAAGTAGAAGAAGAAGAAGAAGGTGATAAGAAAAAGAAGAGAGGGAAAATACAAGGGAAAGAAGGTTGAGGAAGGGCAAATTGAGGGAACAAAACATTGGATAGGATTGACAGAGTAAAAAGAGTGAGAGAGAGAAATAGAAATGGGAGGGGGCAGGGAGGAACAGGATGGAGGGAAATACACAGTCTTCAGAACTGTAAATGTGAATGGGATGAACTAACTCATAAAACAGAAGTGGATAAGAGAGTGAAATAAAAATCTAAAACCTGCCATATGTTGTTTACAAAAAAAGCACATCTGAAACAGAGAAAGTAAAAATAAAAGATTAGAGCAGAGTCTATTACATTTTGATTCAAGTAAAAACAAAAAGGAGTAGAGGTAGCATCATGAATGACCTGAGACAAAGCAAAAGCAAAAATAGATTGAATTAAAAGAGATAAGGAAGGAGACTGTATCTTCCCAAAGGTACTGTGTATAATGATGTAATATCAATACTCAAAATATAAGTAGTATATGGCATACAAACCAAATTTTTAAGGAAAAAGTTAAGTAACAAGTGAAAATAGACAGTAAAATTATACTAGTGGGGGAACTCAACTTTCCCTTCTGAAGACTACATAAATCTAAGCATAAAATTAAAAACAAGAAATGAACAGGATTTTAGAAAAATTTAGACAATGGAAAAAGTTGAAAGGAAATACAAAGAAATATACCTTTCTCTCAGTAGTACATGGCATGACACCTAGACAAAAATTGATTATCTATTAGGGCATAAAATCCTCACAATAAAATGCAAAAAGACAGCAATATTAAATGTGTCCTTTTCACAATATGATGCAATAAAATTACATTTACTAAAGTGTGATGGAAAGATAAATTAAAACTTATTGGAAACTAACCCTAAAGAATGAGTAGGTCAAACAGCAAATCATAGAAGTAATCAATAATTTCATTAAAAGGAATAACAACAATGGGACAAGATACCAACATTTACAGGATGCAAACAAAGCAATACTTAGGGGAAAATTTGTATTTCTAAATGCTTATATCAATAAAATAGAGAAAGAAGAGATACAAATAATTGTAATTTTAAAAATCCTTGAAAAAGAACAAATTAAAAAACCCCAATTAAGGGGGCGGCTAGGTAGTGCAATGGATAAAGCACCGGCCTTGGAGTCAGGAGTACCTGGGTTCAAATCTCGTCTCAGACACTTAATAATTACCTAGCTGTGTGGCCTTGGGCCAGCCACTTAACCCCCTTTGCCTTGAAAAAATTCTAAAAAAACCCAATTAGAAATTTAGAAAACTTGAAAATCAAAGGAGCAATAGCTAAAATTGATAGAAAAATCATTGATCTAATAAATAAATCAATATGTGGTTTTATGAAAAACAAACAATTAGACAAACCATTGGTTAATTTGATTTAAAAAAGAAAAAAGTAAATTTATCAAAATAAAAAAATTAGAAGTGTGAATTCACCAGTAAAAAGGAGAAAATTAAAGCAATAATTTTACAAAACATTTTGTTTAATATTTTATTCCAATAAATCTTGCAATCTCAGTGAAATGGATGAATAATTTTTAAATATATAAACTACCCAATTAAAGAAGAGTAAATGGAATACAAAATTGAAGAAGCCATTAATAAATTCCCTAAAAAAAAAAAAAAACTCCAGTCAGATAGATTTACTTATAAATTGTGCCAAACATTTAAAGAATAATTAATTCTAATGCTATATAGGCTATTTGGACAAATAATTTTTAAAAAATAGTCCTATCAAATCCCTTTTAATGGAACAAATATGGTGCTGATATCTAACCAGAAAGAGCTAAAACAGAGAAAGAAAGTTATAGAATCAGTTTTCCTAGTGAATATCTGTGCAAACCAAGAGAGCAATGTACACATCAGCAACAGCATTGTGAAGTGAACAAACTTGATGGAGGCATCTCCTTTCAGCAACTCAGAGAGCTAGGACAAGTATTTTAGACTAACTATGGACTATGTTATCCCCATCCAGAGGAAGAAAAACAAGATGAAACACACATAATACCACCTCCCCCAAAAAGACCCAAACAACCCCTCAGGAACTGTTGAACACTTTATAAAAATTATCTCATGTATCTCTTTCCCTTAATCCTAATTCCTCATACTGAAATAACTAATACTAATCCATAAACATATTTATAAAAATATATATGCACAACACTAACCTGACTATTCACCACTGAGGGAAGGAGGGTGGGAAGGGAAGGTGGAAGGAAATTTTTTAACTTAAAAATATGTATGTATAAATGGTTGAAAAAATTTTAAAAGAATAGTGCAAAAATCTTAAATAAAATGCTAGTAATATGATTGCAGCAATATATCACAAATTTCATACACTGTAAGGTGGGATTTATACTAGGTTTGCAGAACTGGTTCAATAATATGAAAACTATTAGCATAATTGATCATATTTAAATGATGAAACAAGCAGAAATCACAAGATTATCCCAATAGATGCAGAAAAATGTTTTGAGAAAATACAAAATCCATTTCTCTTGAAAACATTAGAGATCAAAGAAATAAATGGAACTTTTTTTAAAATTATAAGATGTATCTAAAAACATAAGTAACCATTATCTGTAATGGGGGTCATCTAAAAGTCTTCCCTCTAAGATAACTATTACTCCATAGAACACTGAAAAATGTTAGCAATATCAATAAGAGAATAAAAGGAAATTGAACAAATTAGAGTAGGCAATAAGGAAATAAAACCATCCCTCTTTGTTGATATTAGTTCTAGATGAATGATAGAGATTCCTAGAGTTGGAGATGATGATAGAGATTCCTAGAGAATTAACTAAAAGAATTATTTGAAATAATTTGCAACTTTAGCAAAGTTGCAAATTATAAAATAACACATAAATTATTAGTATCTTCATTTTTTACCAACAAAGTCCAGTGGCAAGATCGAGAAAGAAATTCATTTTAAAATAACTTATAAGTAGATTTATGCTTCAGAGGCTCCCTGTCAAGACAAACCTAGGAATTATATGAAAACAATTTCAAAACATTTCCTACAAAAATTAAATCAGATATAAACAATTGGGAAATATTAATTGTTCATGGATAATCAGAGCAGATATAAATGATAACAATGTTAATTTTAGGATAACAATTTACTTATTCAGTGCTATAACAATCCAGTTACTAAAATTTTCTCTGTGTGTGTGTGTGTGTGTGTGTGTGTGTGTGTGTGTGTGTGTGTGTTAAACTGGAAAAAAAATAACAAAATTAACCTGGAAAAAAGCTCACTATCAAGGAAAGAGATATGTTTGTGTGTTTCTGTGTGTTTCTGTGTGAGTATGTTTGTGTATGTTTGTGTATGTATGAAGGAGGGTATACTACTAGTACCAGATCTTTATTATAAAGTGGTAATCATCAAAACTATCTGGTACTGGTTAAGAAATGGAAGAGAGAATCAATGGAATCGATTAATTATCCATGACTCAGTATCTGGTATTTAATAAATTTGAAGACCTCTGCTTTGGGGAGAATAACTGAGTGTTGGGGGAAAAAAGAAAAATGGATCAGAAAACTGGAAAACAAGGTAGCAGAAACTATGGATAGACCAATATCTTCCATTTATCAAGATAAGGTTAAAAGATATACATTATTTAAATATAAAAACTGGTACCAAAAGAAAATAGGAGAAAATCAGTTTGCCTGTAAAGGAGGACGGGAAGAATTTCCAACCATACAGAAAAAGAGCATTCATTATTGGATAAAAATTATATAATTTTGATAATATTAGATCAAAAAGGTTTTTATATAAAAAGGTTATATACAAACAAAGCCAATTTAACTAAATTGGAAGAAAAACAGAAAGCTAGGAAACAATTTAACATCAAGTATCTAAAAAAAAGTTTAATTTCTGAAATAGAGAATTGATTCAAATTTGAGAATACAAATCATTAGGGGCAGTTAGGTGGTGCAGTGAGTAGAGCACTGGCCCTGGAGTCAGGAGTACCTGAGTTCAAATCCAGCTTCAGACACTGTGTGTGACTTTGGGCAAATCAATTAACCCCTTTGCTTTGAAAAAAAAAATCTAATAATACATGTCATTCTTCATTGTATTTAAAGGATATGTACATGCAGTTTTTAGATGAAGAAATTAAAAATTATAGTCGTATGAAAAATTGCTCTATTATTGATTAGAACAATACAAATTAAAGCAACTCTGTTGTACCATCTCAGCCCAACCAGATTGACTAATGTGACTAAAATCGATAATTTTTGGAGAGGAAGAGGCTAAGTTGGGAGACTAATGGCCTGTGGAGTTATGAACTGTTTCACATTTTGGAGAGCAATTTGTAACTATTGGTAAATGACTGTCATACTCTGCATACCCTTTGATTCAGCAATATAATTACTGAATAGGTAGTCCAAAGAGATTTTGAAAAAGGGGAAAGGACTTGTTTGTACAAAAATATTTATAGTTGCCTTTTTTTGAAGGGGAAAAGAATTAAAATCGAAGTTGTGGTATGTAATTGTGATGGAATGGTATTGTTTAAGAAAAAATAAGCAGGCTATTTTCAGGAAAACCAAGAAATATTTATATGGACTGATGCAAAGTGAATTGAGCTAAAGCAGAAGAACATTGTGCACTGTAATAGTAATACTATATGTTGATCAGCTGTAAATGATTTAGCTTTTATGAGCAATGATTCAAGACACTTCCAAAGGACTCATGATGAAAAATGTTATCCATCTCTAAAGAAAGAGTCTGAATATAGATTGTGGCATACTATTTTTATCTTTCTGTAAAGAGAAAAAAATTTCTCTTTCTTTTTTTTTCTTGTTCCATTCCACTTTTAGGTGTCTTTTCTTTTAAAAATATGCTTATGTGGTTTACATGATTGAACATCTAAGAACTATACTATATTGCTTATCATGTCAGGGAAAAGGAATTCTAGAGGGAGAAAATTTGGAAGTTCAAAATTTAAAAATATTGCCATAATTCATCTATGCATATAACTGAAAAAAATAAAAGGTAGTGAGTCATAAAACTCATATTAATCAAATTATAAAGTCATTTTTATGTAGCATACCATAGAGCTTTGCAGTTTAAAAATTAAATAAATTTCATTAAAAATGGACTAGGGTCGGGCAGCTAGGTGGCGTAGTGGATAAAGCACTGGCCTTGAAGTCAGGAGTACCTGGGTTCAATTTCAGTCTCAGACACTTAATAATTACCTAGCTGTGTGGCCTTGGGCAAGCCACTTAACACCATTTGCCTTGCAAAAACCTAAAAATTATGGATTGGGATAGACCAATAACTCTATATAGGGAGGAAAATATAAATGATTAGAATTCAAGCCCAGTTTGGAAATCTGTGATTTTATTTGTGTGGAAAACTCTGATTATAGAAAGTGTCATTGCCCATGCAGATTGGCAACTAACCTGTAAATTAACTAATTCCATGGGTCCCAAAAGGATTTTACATTTTATCTATAATTATGTTGTTATTACTGCCATAGGCAGGACTTAAACTCACTTATTTTTTTTTACTAAAGGTCAATTATGTATCCCCTACAAAATGCCGCATCTCATTAATGTAAATGAAAAAAATTATGTCTATAGTAATTTGTGGTGAAGCTACTTAATAAAACTGCTATTAAGTAGTCAGATGATAGGAATAATATGTTCCTAAGAACCTGATAATGTAATCTATAATAAGTTTTTTTATATATACTCCACAATTGGACAACATGTCCAAAAGTCATTTTCTGAATATAAAAGCATCTCCCCATTGGATTTTATTTGATAGGAAGTAAAATTTGAAGTTTTGTTTGGAATGCTCGACTACATATTTCTGGAAAGGGTTGGGCTGAGGTGGGTCAGACAAATAACCCTTCCTTAAGGGATCTGAAAATTAATTCAAAGGATGAGAACTTTTTTTTTGGAGTCTGTTTTATTTTTATTGTATGTAACCCTAGGCAAAAGAGATGATTCTCCCCATTCCCTCTTTTTAAAAAATATTAGAAAGGTTTTATTTATTTTGAATTTTGCAATTTTCCCCCAATCTTGCTTCCCTCCTCTCATCCTCCTCAAAAAGCAGTTTGCTAGTCTTTACATCATTCCCATAGTATGCACTGAATGTGATGAGAGAGAAATCATATCCTTAAGGAAGAAATATAGAGTGTGATATATAGCAGAATTATATGAGGCAACATTTTTTTAAATTAAAGGTAATAGTCCTTGGTCTTTGCTCAAACTCCACAATTCTTTCTCAGGATACAAATAGCATTATCCATCAAATATACCCCCAAATTGTGCCTGCTTGCTGCTGTTGGTATGAGCAAGTCCATTAAGGTTGATCATCACTCCCATGTTTCTGTTAGGGTATACAGTTTTCTTCTTGTTCTGCTCATCTCACTCAGCATCTGTTCATGCAAATCCTTCCAGGCTTCGCTGAATTCCCATCCCTCCTGGTTTCTAATAGAACAATAGTGTTCCAACACATACATATATGGATGAGAAGTTTTGAAATGGCATGGGGCAAGGTATTTGTTGCATTATACATATGAAAATTCCAAATGATTCTTTGATCTAAGTTATCTTGCCTTCACATGCCTTCCATTTTCTTATACTTGATAAAACCTAGTCTTCTCTGAAAGACACATTTATTTCACCGTCTTCAAGGTAGGTTACTCCTTGACAATTCTACTGCAAAGCCTGTGACTTCAAAATTTTTTGTTACCACATAAATTATTATCCTACTCTAACATCATCACTTTTATTCTTTTGTCTTTCTTGATCACCTCTTTTCCTGGCTTTTTCCTGAAAATTAAAATGGAATAAGAATTGAAAAGAATGAACATTAAGACTTGAGATCTCAGTATTTCTTGGAGAAAGTATAGAATAAGAAGTGATGGGCCCAGATACTTTGGATGACTAATCTCTGTTCCATTTATTTGGGAAGTATATTATTGAGTAAGGGAGAGTAGGAAACTGGAGAAGGGCCTAGTGATATCATTAAAAAAAAAGATCATGGATGTTCCAGGCAAACATCTTAATTTCTCATGCAAACAGGAATGATGATATTGACAGTATTTTCATTAAGTTGTTGCATAAAAGGTGTTTCAGAAATGTGAAAGCAAATAAATGAGATGACATTTTGAAATGAAATTCTTAAATTTGATTTTGAAAAAGATCATTCCATATGCTCTATGTCTACCTGCATTCAATTTCTGTGTTATCTTCTATATAAAATTAAAGATACTCAGTTTTGTCTTCATAGTTTGCCATACACATGTTTTCACAAGACATACATTTGTGTACATATATGCACATATGTGAATTCACACATGTGTGTTTGTATATGCATATATGGGCATGCAGATATGTTTGTGTATATACTGTATTTCATTATATGCACAGACATATATGGTTTCATGTGCATGTATACCAAAAATTTGCAATACCCATGCACTTATATGTATTCAAACATATGTACCGATATGTGTATTATATAATATGCATACACACATGGTTGACTGATTGTTGTTCTTCATCCTCAAAGAGAAACAGAATGACATAACTATGTCAGAGTCAAGGTACAATGTGTCTGACGGTGACTGATCAGACCTGTATAAGCTCAAATGCTCTACCACTGGTTGGGCACAAATAGGCCTTGTGAACACTCTCTGAATTTGTGCAGCTTTTGCTTCTTTTGAGCAATTTCAGTTCTGCTTTACTCAGCACAACACCTTCACTGATGAAGGCAAATCATGCTGGGCAATCCTGTATGGGTCTTCTATGTCACACAATCAATTCCAGAACTCTTTAACAGAAATCTTGAGTGTTTTTAAATCACTTTTTATGACCATCTCGTAAGCATTTACTCTTTTTGAATTCTTCATAAAGTAGGCTTTTTGGGCAAGCATATGATTGGCATTCAAAAATGCAGCCAGCCCATCAGAGTTGCATTCTCTATGATATACTTTAAATTCTTAGAAGTTTAGTTCAAAAAAGGACCACAGCGTCTGGTATCTTATCCTGTCAGGGATCTTTGGAAAATATCTGAGATAATTCAAATGGAAGCAATTGAGTTTCCAAGAATGGTTCTGGTATCTTGACATACAACAATGTGATCAGCTCTGTAGACCTTCAGCTTGGTGTCAGTCTAATACATCTTCTCTTCTACACTTTTCCTTTCAATTTTCCCAAACACTGAGCTAGCTCTGGTGTCGCATGCATTAACCTCATTAATAATGTGTCTATCACTGGAAAGTATATTGCTTAAGTAACTAAACTTATTCACAGCATTCAACACTTCTACATTTGTTGTAACCATTGATTCCATATATGCATAGTATGGTCCAGGCTGATAGAACTCAGGTGGTTTTCGGTGTTGTGTTAGACCAAAATTAACTTAAGCAACAGAGGCTTGATGTTTTGCATCTCAGATCCGGAGGTTGCATTGAGTATATAATTATCTGAAAATAGAAAATCATGCAACAACACTCCTTTGACTTTGGTCTTGATGTATAATCTTTTCAAGTTGAAGAATTTACCATCACTATGGTAGCTGATCTTGAGACTTATTTGTTTTCATTAAAGGCATTTGCCCAAATGGCTGAAAATGTAATGCTACAAAGCATGAGGATAAGTACACAGTCTTGTTTAACTTTTTTGGGTGACTGAGAACATTATATAAAAATCATTTTAAAATTGCAGTTATAAGTAGTTTGGGGTATGTGAGATCGTTTTTTCCCAGTCTTTTACCTTCTAGAAATATGTGCTTGGCAGTGATATCTATGGGTCAAAATACAAAAATATCTTAATCATTTTTAGCAAAATTCTGAGTAAGGGAGAGTAGGAAACTGGAGAAGGGCCTAGTGATGTCATAAAAAAAAAGATCATGGATGTTTCAGGAAAACATCTTACTTTCTCATGCAAACAGGAATGATGATATTGATGATGATGATTAATAATGGTAACAACATTTTTGTACAAAATTGCCCCATAAAGTGAATATATCTGCTTCTTTCTTTTTACAACCCTTCAATCACTGACCATCCCTATCTTTTTTTATCTTCAATAGCCTGCTCTGTTTGAAGTGAATTTTTGGCTTTCATATCCCTTACTATTAATTTTTTTAAGTATACTTTCAAAAGGTTTTCAATATTTAATAGTTATGTTTAGAATAGCATTTGTTAAATTATCCATTGAACAATGGATTTTGGTATTTTATTTATCACTGAATATTTTTTTAAACATCTATTACGCTATTTATACTCTGTTAGATTCTGTGAAAGAGAAATAACTTGTATAATAGAAAACTGTTAATCTCAAAATCCTCATGGTACACAAGGCAATTATTGTAATTTATGTGGTCATATAATCCTGTAACTGAAATGGACCTATTTTTAACTTTAATTCCATATTTAAATAATAAATCCATATTCTAACACTCTATACAATACTAAATTGTTATATATAAATGATTCTTTAATATTATCTAAAATGTACTAAATTAACAGGTCATTATTGAATGAAGTCTCTGATTTTTTATTTTCAGATTTTTTTTAATTACTCAATGAAGCTAAAATAACTTCACTGGAAATCATGCTTTCTGGTGAATCTTCTTTCTTCATTAAGCTCACAAACCTTTGAGATTTTCACTTATCCATAAATTTGCAGTTAAGCAACTGATAGTTTAGAAAATGAAGCCCTTTCATAATGAATCATTTAAGAGAGAGTTTTTCATTAGAAGGAAAAACAAACAGAAAAAGAAGCAGATGTTATCTCTTGAGTAAAAGTTTTTCTGCCCATTTATCTGTTTTATGGATTGAAGAGCAGAACATTGGGAACTCTAGAATCCTTTTGAAGGCAGAATTTCTCATCCCCTTCTATGGGAATAGAATAACTCTCTATGTATAACATCACTATTAATGTAGTCTATATATTATTTTATCCTTCAGTAGATTTCTTTTAGAGAATAGGGTGAAAGTTGATAATAATGTGGTGGGTCTCTGTCTTAAATTGGCACTAAAAATAGAATAAAATAGTACTATATCTTTATAGTAGAATAGAAATAGCAGTGGATATGAAATCAGAAGACCCAAGTCATAACTTGGCTTGTACAGTATACAATAATAAACAAATCATTTAACTTCTCTGAAATTCAGTTTATTCATCTGTAAAATGGGGAGTCAGTAAATAAGCAAGCATAAAACTTGCAGTCTACAGTATCACAAAAGAATGCCTACCAGAGTTGAAAAGGACATCTACAAAAAACTCTCATTTTAGAAATTGGCATCAGAGGAGCATAGAGCTGTTGTTTGTGTATTTTTTTTCCTTCCAGAATAAGAAACATTGTCAATACGATTTATTGCTAAAATCAATTGTTAAATTTAAAGTAATTAAAATTGACCCCTTGGGCAAGAGTTAGGTGTTGGGGGAGGGGGAGAAAGGAGGTAGTTAAGTGGACAAGGTGGCTAAGAATACAGTCTTGACCTAGAGGTTGAAAGCCCTAAAGTATGCATGACCTTAGGCTCCATGAGTCTAGTCTGACTAAGAAGGATTCTGTTCCCTTCTCCCTATCCCACCTGAGTATAAATATGAGAAAATTCTAAGACAGAAGAAGAGAGGAGGGGATGAAAGAAGTTCCTTTCTCCTCTGCTCTTAGGGAATGCACATTCCCCAGAGTGAAGGGGAGACTAGAGCTTGTTTGTATTGAGGTTCCTCTAGGAGTCTTATTTATGTCTGAAAAAGTGACTGAAAGCCAGTGACATTCATCCTTTAAAGAAGAGAGGAATGGCTTTGAGACAGCCAAGAAAGATTCTTGCATTATAGAATATAAAGTTAAATGGACTCTGTCTCACTGATGAGTCTCTTATGCAGTTGCCAAGATTTTACTTAGAATGAAATTTTGCACCTTTAATTTTCATCTTACCTGACATCACAATAGTTTAGATTAAATATTTAGGACAATAATGTATGCCTGACAATTCAGAATGAATTACATGATACACATCAGTATATTTATTTTCTCTCTCTCTCTCTCTCTCTCTCTCTCTCTCTCTCTCTCTCTCTCTCTCTCTCTCTCTCTTTCCCCCTCCCCCCATCCCTCAGTCAAGCTAACTAGCTAACTATTATGTTGCAGATCAGATCTTTGATCTAACATTTATTATGGAATTCTATGTTGAAGAAACTACCTGCCTGCCACTGAAGGTTCCTATTTTTTATTCATAGTTTTAGGAAACTGTATAGAAAATTGAGAAATTAAAAAACTGGCCATATGTATGGTCAGCTCTGTATTCACAAAACCATGCTCTGTGTGTATGTGTGGGTCTGTATGAGACACTTAACTTCTCAATCTCCTATGCAACTCTAAGATTATAAATTACATGTTGAGGATATAAATCTGTTACTGATATACATTGGTAGGGGAATCTTATACCTTAAGAATTCTATTTCCTTGCACTCTACAGCTTAGACCAGAAGGTCCAGACTATGAATAAACCAACCCAAAATTAATCAATAAAATACTTTTATCTGATCAAGCTCTCTGGAGTTAAAATTTAATAGCTAATCCAACAACTCTTCCTAGTCATTCATTTTCTTTGGAAATTTTACAATCAGAAAATTTTCTTTTTTGTACTTCATCATCTCACCTTTGTGGAGCTTTTACAGGTATATACTTTAATCACATTTTTTTCTCTTGTCACGAGCTCAAAAAAAGGAAAAAAAAAAACAACTCCACATTTTATACACTATCTTCTTTGCCCTCCTTTCACCTTATTCTGTCTCTTTTTATTTATTATTTTATTTTTTAATTACATATAAAAATAATGTTGACACTTTTTTTTCAAATTTTTAGGTCCAAATTCTTCCCCTCCTCAATGGGAAGGTTAGCAGTCTGGCATAGATTTTACTTGTTTAGTACTGTAAAACATTTCCATGTAAGAAATGCTCTGAAAGAAAATGCAAACATAAAAAAAAAGAAAGTAAAGCATATCTTTGACATGCTTTTGGGCTCTATCAGTTCTTTGGTGATGATCTTTCATCATTAAGTCTTGCAGAATTGTCTTCAATCATTGACGAGAATAGTTTTTATTCACAGTAGATCATCATACGTTATTGTTGCTCATATGTACAATATTCTGCTGGTTCGGTTCATTTCACATTGCATCAGTTCATTTAAATCTTCCCAGGTTTTCTGTGATTACCTTACTTATCATTTCTTAAAATACAGTAAGTATTCTATCATAATTATATACAACAACTTATTCATCCATTTCCCAATTAATGGAAATCCTCTCAATTTGCAATTTTTTTTACCAATAAAAGAGATAATATATAATATATGTGTGTGTGTGTGTGTGTATACATATATCATTGTATGCATAAGTTCTTTTTCTGTTTGTATTTTATCTCTGTGGAATACAGCATTGTTTGGCAAAAAGGGTAGCCATGGTTTTCTAATTCTTTGGACATATTTCTAAACTGTTCTCCAGAATGGATGAATTGATATGAAACTTGACCAATAGTACAGTGGTGTTTTAATTTTTCCACATTCCCATCACCATTTGTCATTTTCCTTTTCTATCATATTACCCAATCTAAGAGTGTAACTTAGTGGCTCAGAATTGTTTTAATTTTCATTTGTTTCATCAATAGTGATTTAGGGAATTTTTTATATGATTATATATGGCTTTGATAACTTTGAAAAATGCCTATATGGTTTACCTATTTGTCAATTGAGTAATGGCTCTTATTTCCATAGATTTGACTCAGCTTTCTAAATTTTAAGAAATTAAGTCTAAATGAAATCTTTATCAAGAGAAACTCACTATATTATCAACTATACATTTCCCTAATCCTGTTTTTATTCCTTATTCCAGCTCTTTCCCTCCTTTTAACCTGTTCTTTCTCAAAAGTGTTTTGCTTCTCATTTTTACATCCCCAACTGCCCCCTCTTCTATCAGCTCTGTCTCCTTCATTTCTCCCCTTCCATTCCTACTCTCCTGTACAGTAAGATAGATTTCTACAATAACATGAGTGTGCATATTATTTTTCTCTTTGAGATAATTCTATGAGAGTAAGCTTCATGTACTTCTTTCCCAGTTTCTTTCCTTTTCCCTTCCACTTTAGAATATCTATGAGGCCTCTTTTATATCACATAATTTATTCTATTCTATACCTCCTTTTTCTCATCTTCCAATGCATTCATCTTTCCCCTATCTTAATTTTATATTTTTAGATAATTATATCATCATATTCAATTCACATGTCTTCTTTCTGCCTGTGTAACTGCCCCAATAATGAGAAGGTTTTTTTAGGTGTTATAAATGACATTTTCCCAGGTAGAAATATAAACAGTTTATCCTTATTGAATCCCTTATGATTTATCTTTACTTTTTTAACATTATTTTCTTTTGGTTTCTTCAAGGCAATGAGCTTGAGTAACTTAATCAGGTCACACAGCCAAGGTAATTATTAAGTATGAGGTCAGATTTGAGCTCAGGTCTTCCTGACTCCAGGGTCAGTGCTCTATCCACTGTGTCACATAGCTGTCCTTATTATTGCTTTTTATGTTTCTTTTGAATCTTGTTTTTGACAGTCAAATTTTCTATTTAGCTTTGATCTTTTTTTTTCTTTGTAAGGCAATGGGCTTAAGTGGCTTGTCCAAGGCCACACAGCTAGATAATTGTTATGTGTCTGAGACCTGATTTGAACTCAGGTATTCCTGACTCCAGGGTTGGTGCTCTGTCCACTCCCCTACCTTGCCACCCCAACTTTGATCTTTTTAATGGAAATTCCTCTAAGTCCTATATTTCATTTTATTTGTACATTTTTATCCTAAAGCATTACACAAAGTTTTGCTGGGAAGGGGATTCTTGATTGCAGTACTTGCTCTTTTGCACTCATATTCCAAGGCATCTGATTCTTTAATATATGCTAACACATGCTAACACATACTAAGTATAGCTATAAGATATTTGAATTGTTTCTTTTTTACTACTTACAGGATTTTCTCCTTGATCCAGGAAGGTCTGGAATTTTACTATAATATTTCTGGAAGTTTTTATTTGGGAGTCTCTTTTAGGAAGTTATTGGTGGATACTTTCAATTTCTATTTTACCCTCAGGTTCCAAAGTATCAAAATAACCTTCCTTGATGATTTCTTGAAAGATGATATCTAAATTCTATCTTTGTCTATGACTTTCAGTTAGTCCAATAATTCTTCAGTTATCTTTCTGGAATCTATTTTCCAGATCTGTTATATTTAAAGTTCACATTTCCTTGTCCTTTTCACTCTTCCTATGGTTTTGTTTTTATTGTTTCTTGATTATCAAAATGTCAGAAAGTTTCACCTACCTACTAACATTTAAGGAATTATTCATCAATGATCTTTTGTACCTCTTTTTTTTCCCTACTTGGTCAATTCTACTTTTCAAGGCATTTTTCTTTTCACTGGATTTTTGTGTTTCTTTCACCATTTGCTTTTTATTGTTTTTTAGCTTTTTCCAGGCAATGAGGTTAAGTGGCTTGCCCACGCCATACAGCTCACCATTTGTTTTTTAGGGTGATTTTTTTTCTTCAGTATTTTTCCTCCCTTGTTTACTAAGCTACTGACTCTTTTTACATGATTTTATTACATTACTCTTATTTCTCTTCCCAATTTTTCTTCCACCTGTCTTACATTATTTTGAAAACCTATTATGAGTATTTCTATTGGCCTGAGACCATTTCACATTTTTCTTTGAGACTCTGGATGTTCTGATTGTGAATTTTAATCTTTCTTGTCACCATAGTAACTTTCCATGGTCAGAATGTTCTATCTCTTGTTTGTTCAATTTCCAATCTATTTCTTCATTTTTAACTCTGTATGAAAAATGAGACTCTGCTTCCATAGGGAAGGGGTTTTTTGTGTGCAGTTGTTTTCTGAAGAATTTCTGAAATTACCTTTTTGGTTCTTTCAAGGTCGTATGACCTAGGAAAAGGAATGTTTACTCTCCTATACTCTGCACTGATCTGTGAGTGATAACAGCACTCTTATCAATCATGGAGCTATGACCAGGCCCCCTGCTCCCTTTAGCCCTGAGTTCTGCTTTGCTAGTGCTTTTCCTTGACCTGTGACTAAGACCCAACTGGGACCCAAATCCTACAATGAGCATTTCAGGAGTGTGGTCCTGGATGCCAGACAAGGGACTCTTTATTAAGCTTTCTGATCACTTGTCTGATTTCCTCACTGTCTGTGAGCTGAGAGGTCTGAAAATAGGCACTGCTACCACTGACCCCAAGGCCTGCTCCTGTTTGCTAGGGCCCAGTCTGCACTGGTGACTCCTGCACTGAAACATATTTCCCTCTCTCTATGGTAAAATATACCTTTTATGGCAAAGTTCTAAGTTGTCTTTGTATGGAAAACTGCTTCACTTTAGCTTTTTGTGGCTTCTAACGCTCTAGAATTTGTTTTAGAGTCATTATTCAAAGGTTTAGGGAGAAATTCAAATGAGTCTCTGACTTTCTTTATTCTGCCATCTTGACTCTGTCCATATTTTCCTGAAGCCAAGAAGACCCTTATCATAACTGATAACTATAAGAATATTACTATATGGGGCAAGGGAGTGAAGGGGGTAGAGCCAAGATGGTTGAGTAAATTCCCATGACCTCTCCCCCACACTACTCCAAATAACTTTAAATAAGGACTCCAACCAAATTCTAGAGTGGCAGAAGCCACACAAAAGACTGAATGAATTTTCCTACCCTAGACAACTTGGAAGATCCACAGGAAGAGTCTGTTACACCAGTGTTAGAAAGAGTCCATAGCGTAACCTGGGCCATGCCAGAATGAAATGACTCCAGACATGTAGGAACAATCCATGAGTCCCTGGGGGTTCCTGTGTCCCTGAGGGTACCATGGCAGTTTTTGTAGTTTTCAGACCTCTCAACCTAGGGTTTGCCAAGGACAACTTAGGAAAACTTTGCCACATCAGAGTGAGAAGGGAGCCCAGTCCAGCACTGGCCTCAGCCCAGGCCTGGCCCTGGGGAAACACCAGGTATGGAGTCACATGGAAGCTGCTTCCAAAGCACACAGGCCATGAACAGTAAGTGGTCAGGGAGATTGCAGAAGTACCTGAGCTATCCCTGAGGCAGGGCTCTGTGGCTTTACCCATACTCAGATCCAGGTTGCAGTCCAGAGTTCCAGTCTCAGAGAAAAGGAGTTTACTGCCACAGCCCGAGCAGGGGCCCTCCTCACAGTTCCAGGGAAGAAAAGAAATCTGTTCCTCCACAAACTATAGCACAGGCCAGGAGAGCAGTCATGACTTTAGAAGAATTGGAAACTTGCAGATCACAGGGGGAAATCCCTGAGAATAGCTGCAAAAAAAACCTTAAAATATTGGGGTACACTCTTTTGGAAACTGAGTCCCAACTTAACAAACAGTTAAAATCAAGTCATAGGCTGGGGAAATGAGCAAACAAGAGAAGAAAAGAAAATCCAACCTTAGACAATTACTTTGCTCCTTTGGAGGATCAACAAACACTAAGAAGATAACAAAGTAAAAGCTTCTGTATCCAAAGCCTTCAAGAAAAATATGAATTGGTCTCAGGCTATGGAAGAGTTCAAAAAATATTTTGAAAAGAGAGGAAGAGGAAAATTTGGGAAGAGAAATGAAAGAAATGTGGGAAAATCATGAAAACCAAGTTAGCAGCTTGGTGAAGGAACTACTTAAAAATACTGAAGAAAATAGCAAGTTGAAAACCAGTTTGGATCAAATGGAAAAAGCAGTCCAAAAAAGAAGAGGGAAAAAATGTCTTAAAAGCAGAATTAGCAGATGAAAAAGGACATGCAAAAGCTTTCTGAAGAAAATTTCTTCAAATATAGAATGGAGCTAAGGGAAACTGGTGACTTTGTGAGAAATCAAGAAACTGTCAAACAAAACCAAAAGAATGAAAACTAGAAGAAAATCTGAAGTATCTCATTGGAAAAACAACTAACCTGGAAAACAAATGCAGGAGAGAGAACTTAAAAATTATTGAACTACTTGAAAGTCATGACCAAAGAAAGTATCTAGATTTCACTTTTCTAGAAACGATTCAACAAAATTGTTCTGATATCCTAGAAGCAGAGGGTGAAATAGAAATTGGAAAAAGCCACGATTACCTCCTGAAAGAGATCCCAAAATGAAAACTGCAAGGAATATTATATCCAAATTTCAGAGCTCCTGAATCAAGAAGAAAAATCTTCAAAGCAGTCTATTCAAAAAGGCTTGTAGGGTATGGAATATGGTATTATGGAAGGCAAAAGAGCAAAAATCAACTAACCAGTAAAACTGAAGATTTTTTTCAAGGCAAAAGATGGATATTCTTTTTTTTTAATTTTAGAAAGGTTTTATTTGTGTTTTACAATTTTTCCCCCAATCTTGCTTCCTTCCCCTCACCCCACCCACCCACAGAAGGCAGTTTGCTAGTCTTTACATCATTCCCACAGTTTGCTGAATGTGATGAGAGAGGAAATCATATCCTTAAGGAAGAAACATATATTATGAGATATAGCAGAATTACATAAGACTACATTTTTTTTTAATTTAAAGGTAATAGTCCTTGGTCTTTGTTCAAACTCCACAATTCTTTCTCTTGATACAGATGGCATTCTCCATCACAGATACCCCTAAATTGTGCCTGATGTTTACCCTGTGGATATAAGCAAGTCCATTAAGGTTGATCATCACTCCCATGTTGCTGTTAGGGTGTACAATGTTCTTCTGGTTCTGTTCATCTCACTCAGCATCAGCTCATGCAAATCCTTCCAGGCTTCCCGAATTCTCATCCCTCCTGGTTTCTA
Organism: Macrotis lagotis; assembly: GCF_037893015.1. Lineage (NCBI taxonomy): Eukaryota > Metazoa > Chordata > Mammalia > Peramelemorphia > Peramelidae > Macrotis > Macrotis lagotis. The sequence goes on from NC_133660.1 coordinate 89,603,635, forward strand.
TTTTTTTTTAGGTTTTTTGTAAGGCAATGGGGTTAAGTGGCTTGCCCAAAGACACACAGCTAGGTAATTCTTAAGTGTCTGAGACCGGATTCGAACTCAGGTACTACTGACCCCAGGGCCAGTGCTCTATCCACTGCGCCATCTAGCTGCCCCGCCTCCTGGTTTCTAATAGAACAATCATGTTGCATAGTATACATATACCACATTTTGCTAAATTATTCCCAAATTGGTAGACATTCCCTCAGTTTCCATTTCTTTGCCACCACAGAGTGGCTATGAACATTTTTGTACAAATGATGTTTTTAACCTTTTTCATCATCTCTTTAGGGTATTTCACCCTCTGCTTCTAGGATATCAGAACAATTTTCTTGAATCATTTCTTGAAAAGTGAAATCTAGATACTTTCTTTGGTCATGACTTTCAAGCAGTTCAAGAGACCCAGTAGTGGTATTGCTGGATCAAAGGGTATGCACATTTTTATTGCCTTTGAGCATAATTCCAAATTGCTCTCCAGAAAGGTTTGATGAGTTCACAGTTCTACCAACAATGTATTAGTGTCCCAGATTTCCCACATCCTTTCCAACATTGAACATTGTCCTTTCTGGTAATATTGGCCAGTCTGAGAGGTGTGAGATATTTTAATTTGCATTTCTCTAATAATTAGTGATTTAGAGCAAGTTTTCATGATTATGGATTGCTTTGATTTCCTCATCTGTAAATTGCCTTTGCATATCCTTTGAACATTTGTCTCTTGGGGAAAAGATGAATATTCAATGAAATAGGGGACTTTCAAACTTTCCTACTAAAATGACCAGAGCTAAACAGAATATTTTAAGTACAGAACTCAGGTGAAGCATAGGGCCAGCAGGAAGGACAAATTATGAGGAATGTAATGATGATGAACTGCATGTATTCTACATGGGAACATATGCTGAAAACTCATATGAACTATTTCATTTATTAGGGCAATTAGAAGGAATATATACACACACACCCATATATATATGTGTGTGTGTGTGTGTGTGTATGTGTGTGTGTGTAGACAAGGCACAAGAGGGACTTGAATGTGAAGGCATAATATATTTTAAAAATGGAGTTAATGGAGAAGAAGGGAATGTACTAGGAGAAAGAGAAAGGAGAGGCATAATTGGATGCTATTTCACATAAAAGAGGCAAGAAAAGCTTTTGTAATGAAGAGAAAGAGGAAGAAAATGAGGGACAGTGAGTGAGTGAGTGAGCCTTTATTCTCATCAGAAATGGCTTGGAGAGGAAATAACTTGCAAACTCAATGGGGTATAAAAATGTATCTTACTCTAGAGGAAAATAGGGGAAGAAAGGGATCAGAGAAAGCAGAAGGGGGAAGGAAGGGGGGTTGTGTAGGTGATAGAAAAGAAGGAAGATTGTGGGAGAGGACAGTCAGAACACACTTTTGAAGAGGGACAGGGTAAAAGGAAAGGGAGAGAATAGAATAAATGGAGGTGGGAGAAATAGGATGAAGGGAAATATGGTTAGCAATAGGAACTGTGAGAAAAAATATTGGAGCAATTTCTCTGATGTACTTATGATAAACAATGTTTTCCATCCCAAAGGAAGCTCCAATGATGTCTGAATAAAGACTGAAGCACATTTTTTTCCCTTTATTGGTCTTGAGGTTTCTCTTTCTTTGGTAGTGGTGGTAATTGGGGGGGGGTTATGTTTATTTTTGCAACTTGGCTATTATAGCAATGTGTTTCATGGCTACATATTTTTAATAATCTATACCATGTAAATTACTTTCTCAATGGAGGGAGTGTGGTGGGAGGAAGGGAGAGAATTTTGGACTCAAGATTTTGGAAGTAAATTTTGAAAGATGCTTTTGCATGTAGCTAAGGTAAAAAATAACTAAAATAAAATTTAAAAAGGACAAAATAGAATGTTAATATAGCTACATCTAAGAAAAGTCAAATCCTAAATTCTGAAAGGAAGCTACTACAATCAGGAAAGATAGCAGAGTTGCAAAATCCCTGTCCTTGAAGTTTAGAAAGTTTGGGTTCAAATCTTCATCTTATCATTAACAGAGTATTAATTGGGGCAAATCATTTCATTTCTACAGTTGTCAGTTCCTTTATGTATTGAATGCTGGGTTTAGCCTGATAATAAATAGATTTTTTTTGCTTTAAGTTTCCTTAAGTGATTTGCAAATATCCTCATTTTATTCTCACAACAATGATGAAAGTACTATTATTATGTATGCCTATTGTATAGATGATAAAACCGAAGCAGACAGAGGTAAAATGACTTGCCTAGCATCATACTATTAGTATATAATATTAGTATGTATGTTTGAGGCTAAATTTGAACTCTAGTCTTCTTGATTCCAGATCTAGTGCTCTATCCACTGTATCACATAGATTTGGGTATCTTCTCAATCTAAAAATTTTATTAGTCTACTTATTAAGTTTTTGAAAGTTTACTAGATTTTTTTTTCTGGAACATCTTTTGTAGTTCCTATCTTTCTCTAATTACTTTTTTCCCTTAAGTATTTATGTTCCCTATTTTAATTTCTTTATTTCTTTTTAGAATCATTCACTATTATTGCAATGATATTCTTTTTTGCTTTTTTTTTCCATTAATAGGTACCTATTATAGTGATCCTTGAATGTTTTCTGGGACAAAATTTGTGTTTGTTTTTCTTTTGCAGTAATTCTTGATTTCATCTTGCCATCCTATAACAAAAAGAAATTCAATCAAGTTTAATCTAGCTATTACTTGTTTTTCTTTGATTGTGAAACTACATTAAAGACAACACCAAAAGTTTCAATTCTTTTCAAGGACATGTTTTAGATTGTTTTAGAATTTATTAACATATAAAGGTTTACATTCAAATGACAGAAAGTCATCAACTAAGTACAACCAAACTTTTCTTTTTGAAGAAATATGTCTAACAGCTTATGCATGTCAGCGATTTCTATGTGTCTTTCCAGCTAAGAGATGACCTGATAAGGTAAATGTGTGACATGGATAAAAATAAAGAAACTTTAGATCTCTCTCTCTCTCTCTCACTTTTAATCCCAGTACAGCTTGTACTGAACTTTTGTCCTGGAAGGGAACTATTACCACATAAATTTCATTAAGCGTCACGACTCTTAGTATGGCTATGGGCACATTCCTTCACCAGCAGCAAAATGAACTTTTTCAAGTAACCATCTCTCCAATTGCAGCACTTACATTTTTTCCACAATGATCACTTCCTATTAATCATTTAGTAAAGTTAGAGTTAAAGAGGTTTAAAAAAACAAATAAATAAACAAAAAATGGATCACTGAATCATATGCAGAACCAGAATGGAACTGAAAGTCTTTTTCATTTTACATACGAGAAAACTGTGACACGGTCAGGCTAAGTATGACAAAAGTCACAAGAGTAGAACCTGAGGGAGACTATGAATTTACTTTCCACAAGAGACTCAGAACTATCTCTAGGGCAGGATCACCATTGCTTTGCCACACTGAACTAGATTTGGAAATCAAAGATGTCATTTAATTTCTTCAGCAAATTGAAGTGTATGGTGCCCAGGAAGAATAATTAGCTAAAATAGGAAATGTTAACCAAAAATAATATTACAATCCATGAGAAATTTCTTTGCAACTGGATTTATTATAAGATAAATGAACATACATGTGGAACCCTAAGCCAGGAAAAAGAATTTACAATCAGTAGAGGTTCACCTACTTATGAAAGGACCTAAAAGGAAGGAAAACAAAAATCTCCTAAAGAGCAATGGTTTGGGAAGGAAGATTTCCCCTCTTTAAGGGGGAAAAACAAGGCAATGACAAGAAGATGAATTTTTTTTTTCCTTTGGGAACTTCTAGACCGTGAAGATAGGAGGGTCTGCTTATCTACAAGTGTCATAGCAGCATTTTAATTCGTGATTTGTTTTGACTCCCAAGGACACACAAGAAGTCCAGCTTGGGATACAAACAACAAATTTTGTCAGTTCAAGGGCTTCTTTCATATTCTGGGTGCAATGTTTTAGGAAAACATAAAAGCTCAAAAAGGCAAGTTCAGGGAACTCCTTAATATTCCTTAATATTAGAAGTTAATGTCATTCCCCAACCAACTCAGGGGACTTAGCCTAGATGAACTCCTCTCAAGACATGTTTCACTGTCATTGTTCTTGTAGCTTCTTCCCCAATAGTATTATTGGGATCAGGGTCTTTGTTTCCTCATTAGGATAGATACTGCCCCAATATCTTTACCCACAATGAGGTCTTTCGCCCTAGATTCTAGATCAACTTTCTCAACTGAATTTGACTTAAAAAGTCTTTTGAAAATAATTTTCATGATGTTTACTCTGACCACCAGATTTGTTAGTAATACCTTTTACTTTGCCAGAATCTTATAATACTATTTCATAAAATCTCAAACAGAGGTATCTGGTGCTTTTTAAAAATTTTCTTTTCAATCCGGTCTTCTAAATAATCTTCATATAAAGTTTGTACTACAACAATAACAAGAAGTGCATAACAATTTTGAACTTCAGGTTTTTCTAATATTTGTTCACCTCTTCAGGAAATGGCCAAATCTCTCACAATCTCTTCAAAAAAACTAGGAAAAATCATTGACTATCCTTATTCCTTCTTCATCAGCAACTTCCTAAATATTCTTCCAAATTCATATTGACCATGTCACAAATTTGGATGTGTTCCTATAAATAGAGTATTAACCTTAAATTTTTAAGGTTAGTAAAAGTAGAAGTGAAAACAACCCTAAAGCTTAAACACCAAATCCTACTTTCCCACTTGCTAAATAATTCTATTTACCCTAATTTGCCTTCAGACAATGTTTCAAAAGGTTTTTACTTTAAAAACTTCTTGCTTAGCCTTTTTATCTACTGAACTAGAATTCCAGGTATCCAGTTCTTCTATTTGTTTTGTAAGGCAATGTGGTCAAGTGACTTGCCCATGGTCACACAATCAAGTATTCAGTATCTGATACATAATTTGAACTCAGGTCCTCCTGACTACAGGGCCAGTGGTCTATCCACTATACCACATAGCTACCCCAACCAGTGCTGCTACTAACCAAACATCACCTGGAGAACAATTAATAGAATAGATGTAACTGGGCAACAAATTTTATATATTTAGCTCCCACCTCCAGAGGAGCCACAGCTCCAAACAGTCTGGAAATTTGTCCTCCAAAACAAAGTCTTTGATATTTTCAAAAGGTTCAGCATTATCAACTGATATAATTTTATCAATGCAAATAATATGAAAGAAAATGCATTAGCATCTGCTTTGCTATTGTACAAAGAACAATAGGATCTTTCTATCTCATTTGCATTTAAAATATCCTAGGTGCTGAAAGACTGAGCTTTTTGTAATGAGGGGATATCTTGCTTTTCCATTTCTGTCCTCAGCACTCCAGTATCTGAAACATAGAAGCATCAATAAATGTTTCATTCACCAATTCCTCCATTCATTTATATGTTGGACTCAAGAGGAAGGAGGGAAATAAAAAAGAGAAGTTAATTGAGCACAGCAATGCTCATTATCAGAAGACTGGTCTGTGAGTAAAGATATTTTTTGACCATAGTAACACAGAAGTAACATCTGAAATACTTAGTAAAAATAGTGTTAGTGCCTATTTATGAAACATTTTAAAGTTTACTAAGGACTTGAGGACATGCAATCTGCTTTGTCTGAAAGTGTGAAATAAAAATGGGATTTTTCTGTTTAAACCAAAGAGGAAAGCAAGGTTCTTAAATTTTGAAAACAGGCTTCAGAAAATGCAAGATTTTTAAATTTTGAAAACAGGTTTCAGGAAAACGTATTCAATAACTCACCAAATAGCTTTAGATTTTGTCTGTTCTACAGACCTGTGGGTGCAGTCATTACCCCCCCCCTTTATTTTAATTCAAAACAGTTTCAAGTCTATTAGTTAAAAAAAAAAAAGTTTCCCAGGGGGCATTCATTCAAATGAGAGTGTGTGAGGAGCAATAGTTAGAACAAATTGCCTAGACTGAAGAAGAGTAAGTATAATGAGACCAGAAAGGTAGATTAGGTTCTGATTGTGAAAGGTATGAAATGCCCCAAAACAAAAGCTTATAGTCTAGTCTGTAGCAGCTCTAGTCTATCCTTTATATAGAATGTTTTTCTTAATCATAAGTCTGACCAATGTGCTATATTTCTCTTTTACACTTGAAGGTGTTTAAATTTAAATCTAAATTTCTGGCTTTTATAACCCCAACTTGACCCCAATCTATCTTTTCAGTTTTGTTCTACATTTTTCCCCTTCTCATCTGAATTAGCCTTCTCTCTGTTCCTCACAGGGCAGCTAAGTGGCACAGTGGCCAGCCAATATTAAGAAAATCTGATCTTCCTGAGTTCAAATTTGGTTTGCACTTACTAGTTTATGTGACCCTGGATAGAGCATCTACTGTCATTATCATAGAGCACCAGGACAGGAATGAGGAAGTCCTGAGTGCAAATTCTGTCTCAGATATTTGCTAGTTGTGTAACCCTAGAGAAGTCACTTAACCCAGTTTGCTTTAGTTTCTTGACTATAAAATGAGTTGGAGAAGTCCATTGCCAAGAAAATCCCAAGTAAGGTCAGGAAGATTCTGACTCTTCTGAAAAACAACTGAACTCACCTGTAGCACTTTTACCTCTACTGTGGCTTTGCACTGACCATTCCCTAATGACTACAATGAAATGTACTCCATCCTCATCATCTCTGCCTAAAAACAAAACAAAAAACAAACAAAAAATTTCTTTAAGATATAGTTCAAAGGTAACTCTCTACCTGAAGCTTTTTTCTGATCTTTCCCTTTAATTACAAGAACCCTCTGTTGTCTTCAGTCCTATATTTCCTGGATATTTAATCCACAAATACTTGCATAAGTATGCACAGCATAAAGTGATAGAATGTAAATCCCTTGTGAGTAGGTTTTGCTTCATGTTTTGTGCTTGTATCTAGCAAGTACCACTCCTGAAACATAGTGGGAAATTAAAAGTGGATATTGTATGATTAATTACATAAGAAAGGAATAGGGAGCTACCAGAATTTATTAGATGGCATCTTTTAGCAACTTTTCAGATTGCATAAAGTTAAAGGAGTCCAAATCTAAGTATGACTCAGATACCACATTTTATATAAGGTTATAATTGACCCTTCTTGTTAATACTCTATTTCTTTTGAAATTACTTTGTGTGTGTGTGTGTGTGTGTGTGTGTGTCTATATATATATATATATATATATATATATATATATATATATATACTATTTGCTTAATTTGTGCAAATTAAGAATGTAAACTTTCTAAGGGTAGTGCTTTTATAGTGAACCTTTTCTCCACATTGTCTAGTATAAAGCTTTAATTCATAGTAGTTACTCAATAAATAATGGCAATCATTTATATAGTGCTTAAAATTTTTTTAATATTTATTAAAGATTTTATTTATTTTGAGTTTTATAATTTTTCCCCTAATCTTCCTTCCATCCCCCTCCCCCCCACCCCCACAGAAGGCAGTTTGTCAGTCTTTACATTGTTTTCATGGTAAACATTGATCCAAATTGAGTGTGATGAGAAAGAAATCATATCCTTAAGGAAGAAACATAAAGTATAAGTGATAGCAAGATCAGACAATAAGATATCAGGGGTTTTTTTCCTAAATTTAAGGTAATATTCCTTGGTCTTTGTTCAAATTCCACAGTTCTTTCTCTGGATACAGATGGTATTCTCCATTGCAGACAGCCCCAAATTGTCCCTTATTGTTGCACTAATGGAATGAACAAGTCCATCAAGGTTGATCATTCCCCCTTGCCTTTCCCCCTTCCATATCATTGCAATAGCTCATTGTAATAAAAAAAATCTTATTATATGAAATATCTTGGCCTATTCCCCCTCTCCTTTTTCTTTTTCCTATTACATTTCCCTTTTTTCTATTGACTCCATTTTTACACCATATTTTGTCTTCAAATTCAGCTTTCTCCTGTGCTTCAACTATAAAAGCTCCTTCTACCTGCTCTATTAACTGAGAAGGTTCATATGATTATTATCAGTATCATTTTTCTATGCAGGAATACATGCAATTAATCATCATTAAGTCCCCCCATATTTCCCCTTCTCCTCCAATCTCTATGCTTCACCTGAGTCCTGTATTTGAAGATCAAACGTTCTGTTCAGCTCTGACCATTCCAATAGGAACATTTGAAATTCCCCTGGTTCATTGAAAGTCCATCTTTTTCCCTGGAAGAGGACATTCAATTTTGCTGGGTAGTTGAGTCTTGGTTGCATTCTAAGCTCTTTTGCCTTCTGGTATATTATATTCCAAGCCCTACGAGTTTTTAATGTAGTTGCTGCTAAGTCCTATGTGATCCTGACTGCAGCTCCACGATATTTGAATTGTGTCCTTCTGGCTGCTTGTAATATTTTCTCTTTGACTTGGGAGTTCTGGAACTTGGCTATAATATTCCTAGGGGTTGGTTTTTTGGGATCTCTTTCTCAGGGGATCGGTGGATTCTCTCCATTTCTATTTTGCCCTCTGCTTCTAGAATATCAGGGCAATTTTCCTGTAGTAATTCTTTGAAAATGATGTCAAGGCTCTTTTCCTGATCATGACTTTCAGGTATTCCAATAATTTTTAATTTGTCTTTCCTAAATCTGTTTTCCATATTAGTTGTTTTTTCAATGAAATGTTTCACATTTTCTTCTAATTCTTCATTTTTTTTTATTTTGATGTAATGAGTCCTGATTTCTGGTAAATTCCTCAATCTCCCTGAATTCTATTCTTTGTCTGAAGGATTTGTTTTCCTCAGAGACTTTTCTTATCTCTTTTTTCCATCTGGCTAATTTTGCTTTTTAAAGCATTTTTCTCCTCAATAACTTTTTTGAGCTGTTTTATCCATTTGACCTAAGCTGGTTTTTAGCTTGCTATTTTCTTCAGCATTTTTTTGGATTTCCTTGACTAGGCTGCTAACTTCATTTTCATGTTTTTCCTGCATCTCTCTCATTTCTTTTCCCAGTTTTTCCTTCCAACTCTCTCATTTGATTTTCAAAGTCTTTTTTGAGTTCTGTCATAACCTGATCCCAATTTCTGTTTTTCT